>NC_056726.1:189109893-189409893 GCF_019279795.1 Protopterus annectens
TTTGAGGCGGACAGTGTAAGGCATTTGTTTGAGGCCAGTAATCCTCTTTGTGAGGTACTTCTGTGGCCTTTCCAGCTGCTGCAGATGTCTTGTGAGGTACATTCCAAAAGGGGCGTTGTACTCTATAACAGGTCTAATGAGTGTCGAGTAGAGGAGAACAATGACCTCTTTTTTCCTGGATGAGAAACCTTTTATGATGAGGTGTGCCATGTAGAAGAACTTCCTGACTACTGTGGCGATGTGACTATCAAAGGAGAGACTACTGTCCACCTGGGTCCCAAGGTCACTTAATATGCATTCGGTGTTAAGTAGATTGCTGCCTATGTGGTAGTTCATGGGTACAGAGTTTTTACCAAAGGGGATGACAGTGCACTTTTTGGCATTGAGCTTGAGGCCATGTCTCTGACACCAGGCATCTGCCTGGGTGAGGCCCTTCTGTAGGATATCCACATCATTTGGGGACTTGACTATGGATCCTAGTTTGCAGTCATCTGCGAACTTCATCAGCCAGAGGCCTTCTGTGTTAGCCTGTACTTCAGAGAAGTAGATACCAAACAGGAGAGGTCCCAGGACGGAACCCTGTGCTACTCCACTTGACACTGCTTTGAGGTCAGATTTGGAGTGTGCAACTTTTACAGTGTGGGTTCTGTCAGTGAGCCACTTGGCAACCCATCTTGTGATGTAGGGATTTATACCTAGTTTAGTGAGTTTAGCTATAATTCCAGAATGGGGGATGGTGTCGAAAGCCTTGGCGAGGTCAAGATAGGCTGTGTGAACCACCTTACCCTTATTCACGGCTTTGGTGACTGCCTCAAAGAAGTCGATCAGGTTCAGGAGGCATGATCTGCCTTTCACAAACCCAAACTGGGTGGGATCCAGAGTTTGGAGGTTACCAATGTCTTTGTTTATGAGTTCCATGATGATACGTTCCATGGCCTTGCAGACCAGGCTCATCAGGCTAATAGGTCGATAGTTCCCAGAATCATTGGTGGCTCCCCTTTTGTGGAGTGGGATAACTGTTGCTGTGCTCCATTCAGTGGGCACAAAACCTGATGTGAGGCTATTATTGAACATGGGGCTTAAGTGGGGAGCCAGTTCGTTCTGAAGTAAGTGTAAAACGCAGCCTGGGATGTTGTCTGGTCCCATGGATGCTGTGTTTTTGGCTTTAGAGAGTGCAGCTTTTACCTGTGTAGTTGTGATTACAGGGACTCTGCATTCTTCCTGTATAGATATAGGCCCTTTAGGGGGTGAGAGGGGGGTAAAGTTAGCACTGAACCGATCTGCCAGGATGTTGGCAATATCAGTTTGATCTGTAATTTTCATGCCTTTGTGCTGTAACTCAGAGCAGGTCTGGGTGTTGCCATCTAGATTCTTGACATAGCTATAGAATGCTTTGTTGTTGTCCTTGGATTTAGTGGCGATTTTGTTTTCGTAGCTAGCTTTGGAGGATCTTATAAAGGATCTCAGCTTCTAACTGAGGCTGACCAGGGAGCTCCTCCACTCATGGGATTTTACTCTCTTTTGCAACAGTTTCTTCCTTCTGTTGTACAGTTTGTTTATGGCAGGGGACCACCAGATTGGCTTCCTTTTTTTGGAGGATAGCGTCTTGGTTCTGTTTGGGATAGCACGATCCATGCACTCGTGTAAGTGCTTATAGAGTGCATTTGTGTTGGATTCAGAAGTTGTAACTGTATTGTCCATGTGCATGGGTGTTATCAAGTTCACCACTTCTGTTTTAAGAAGCATGAAGTTGGTTTTGGAGACATTTTTTACTGTGGTTTCCTTAATGGGGGGTGGGGCGGGATGTGGATATCAAGGGTGATAAGCTTATGGTCGAATCAGACCAACAAGGAGTTGACTTCAGGTGTGGAACACCGGTCACTCATTTTGGTAATGACTAGGTCTAGGATATTGTTACCCCTGGTGGGGGTGTGGATAAGTTGATCTAGAGCACTGGAGTTTATGAATTCCAGAAAGCATTGAGCTAAGGAGTTGGTACACGAATAGTTTTCCCAGTTAATGGTGGGGTAGTTGAAGTCGCCCATTATTAGGGTGTTTGGTTGAATCCTAATATTTTCCAGTACATCAAGAAAAGAGGAGTGGGAATCCTGGGACATGGTGGGGGATCTGTAGCAAGCTACAATTTGGATTGCAGTTTTGCCCAGAGTTAGTTGCACTTGGATAACCTCGGATGCATTATGCTGAGCAACTAGCCTGGAGGTGTGGATATTCCTAATGAATGTGGATACACCTCCACCTTTGGTGTTTTGGTCCAGGTTACATGGCCAAAAAGTGTGGTATGAGTTATAGCCTGGTAGTGCAGGGGTGCTCTCTGGAGCCTTGAACCAGGTCTCAGTCACTGTACAGATATCGATGTTCTCCATTTTAAGGAGTGCCTTGAGTGAGTGCATTTTGAGATTTAGACTTCTAGCATTGAGTAGCATTACCTTCAAGTTATATTCAAGCACAACCTGGATCTGTAGATAAGAAATGAACATTTACTCTAGGACTGCCCCCTGTACTGCTACTGGACACAGGCAGCTCCTAAATGTTTTATCCCATGAATAGTTCCCCTCAAGTTATGGTATGATCCCAGATATTTTAATTAAAGGTAATATATAATTATAGACCATGGAATGGGTAAGGCCACTCTCTAACCAAATGGGATAGGTTATTTTGAGCAAAGGAAACTAGCTAGGCTTAACATAGCCAACAAGGTCAGCTAGCCTAGTACTCCCTCATGAACCTATGAACTTACAGGAGCTTAAGCACACCACAGCAAGTGGGAAAACATGCACAGACCTCTAAAAAACAAAGAATAGTGGAGTTGGATGTGGATAGGAGGGATAGTGGCATGTAGGAGGAAACAAATGAAACAAGAGACTGGGTGTGGTAAGAGAAAAGGGGTTTTGTGACTGGAAACTCAATCTAAAAATGGATAAGGAGTTTAGACAAGCAAAAAAGAGGCCCCAGATTTCAGTGAAACTGGTCTCAGGACATAGACTGAGTAAAACATGAAAGATGGTAAACAATGTGATATAACCTCGGCTCTGATATGTTCTGGGATCCTCTAACATGGAATACAACATATACACTGTTTTACAACTTGCACAGTCCACTTATGTCAATTACATAGTTGCAGTGTCAAGGTCATCTCTTTCTGTTCTACAACTATATGCGTGGAATCTAATCTAGGACCTTCTGCATGTTCTCTAGGTATGCTGTATCATTCTTTGGATATACAATGTTTGATTGAATAGTATTTGCCTGCACACAGTTTTCAGGACAAAATGCCTAAAAGTACAGTCAGATAAATGGAAACAAACACATTTTGTCACTGAGAGTAATGAAGGAAGCTATACTCCTACGTCCCACTATATCTAAAAGGCCATCTCAGATGGTACTGGACCAGCTCCCTATCACAAATGTGAGACCTGCAATCAAGGGCCCTGTAACTCAAAAAATAAACTATGGTTACACTTTAAAAGCTAATTTTAAGCTCACTGTTACAGAATTAATGCATTTCAAAGGGATCTTTTCAATCTCAATATATACCCTCTAACATGGGGTGTCTGCACCCCTAAACCCCACTACTTATATATACTCTGAATAGAAGGCAGAATAATCCAAGATATGACAATATTGGACATAGTACATATTCCCCAATTTGTACTTGTAGTTCTGATATTATGAGAAGCACATTTATGGTCTGTAAAATGTCAACAGATACACCACTGAATCTTTGCACTAAGGACAGATTTCCTCTTGCAATAACTATAATAAGGGTGGATATAAAGTGTCAAAAGTTAAATGGCTGGAAGTGATACATTCAATAACTGAAGTTTCTCTTTATAAATACTTAATACAAAACTCTTACATTGTGTCCTCCAAGCAAAATATTTCTGAACCTCATCTCCCAGTCATACCCTATCTATATCAGCATTTCATATATCCTGTTCAAGTACAGTTAAACAAAGCAACAGCCATGTACTCACGAACATGGTATTAAACATAAAATCAAGCAAAAATGTCTGTACCTGTAAGTCTGTAACCATAAAACTTAGTGGTGACATCCATCCAAACCCAGAGCCAACTTAGCATATTCAGTCACTAGACAACATCAGAGCCTTTATTAGTACCACCTCACCTGAAGTCTCCCTGGCCTTCATATATACCATATGAGCTTACAAACTAGTTGTTACAAACTCCCTGAAGTGCATGCATGGATAGCACTACACACTCCAGACATCTTAGTTGCCGCAGAAACCTGGATCCACTAGGAAAGAAAAAGTGAAGAAGTTTCCCCACCAGGTTATAACATTATCAGGTTAGACAGAGCCAACATAAAGTTGGTAGTCTCACTATTTTCCACAAAAACACCCTAGATATCTCCCTTTTCCCCTCATCTTGCCTACTTTCTCTAACTCAGAAATCCTACTAACCATGCTAAAATTAAACACTCACAAGACAATTGTAATCATATTGCTGGTCCTCCTCAAAAATCACTCATGCAACCATAATATGGGGTGACGTTAATACAAATTGGCAAACCATACAATCTGAAAATCCAGCCAGTTCTATACATCATTACAAGTAAACACAACTACCGCACCAACTATATATAAAAAAAACACAACTAGGCTATCAACCTTCGACTGGATCCTAACACCTTCCAAAAATAAAATATCATTCCATGGAATTCTGTCAGACATCCTAAATGATCACTTAGCAATCTACACCATAAGGTGCCAAAGCAACAACCCCAAAACACATCAATACAACCTCTTAAGAAAACGTACTGCTTTTCATGAAGACACTTTTGTTAACAAACTACATATCCTTAACTGGGAGTTGCTAAAGGCTCTCCCCATAGATGATGCTGTTTCAGAGTTCACTAAAAATCTTCCTAGGTATTATATATACATTAGGCCTCTGAAAAATAAAAAGAGTTAAGGTCAACACTGCACCATGGTTGTCCTTAGCAACTGAACAACTCATGAAACAAAGAGACAAAACATGGAAAGGCTGGAAAAAATAAAACAGCTCCCATTTTACTGCCATATAGACAGCTAAGAAACTTAACAAAGCACCTTATCACCAAAGATAAGAAAATTCACCCAATCAAAACATGCATATTAATAATGCAAAACTGTTCTGGGCCTCATTTCCAGTAGATATCATTAGAAATGCCTTAAAAAATTGAAATTAAAGCCTACTACAACTGCCCCTGACAATGTACCTGGAAAACAGAATTATGGAAAAATTAAGCTCTTAATGTCCATTCTCAATCAAATAACCTCCTTCTGTGTTTCTCTTTCCAGTAATACAGATCTTTCAAACTACAGGTTAATTGCCATTTATCTTCCACATCAAAAATATTAGAAAAATGTATTTGTATAGAACTTCTCGACTATCTAATACAGAGCCAGTTTCTGTCTTCAACCCAACGTGGCTTCCGTCCTCATCATAGCACAACTACTGCTGTACTGAATTTTCTTATTACTGTCAACACCTATACAAATGACAGAAGTCTAATCTGTGCCATCTTTACAGATTTATTAAAAGGATCCAATACTGTCTCCCACAAGAAACTATAACATAAATTCTCACCCACAGGGCGCATCGAATCTTCACTGCAATGGTTTCATAGCTATCTCTAATACAGAGCACAAGCAGACAAACGGAAAACAATGATTTTGTCACCGTTTTGCCTGTAACGTTTGGTGTCCCACAAGGATCTATACTAGGTCCCATGCTTTTCAACATAGTCATCAATGATTGATACAAAAAATGCCAGCCTTGTTCGATACTCTGATGACTTCACCCTAATCTGCTCTGTCAAATCTTTCTCTGTGAACTCCAAGACTTACATAACAATCCTTCTTACCGACTGAAACATGGTTAAATAATTCACAACTATTAATAGAGCCTCAAAAAATGAATTTACTGCTCTTTACCCCAAAACACATCACTACCAAACCAATAGTATTCACTATCAGCTCTGCCAACAGCACCATAACTGAACAAGTAAACCACAGAAAATTACTGGGAATCATCATAGATGACCATTTGAAATCTGACCACCATGTGTTACAAATGGTTAAAAGAAAGTAATCAAAAACTAGGCACATTTGCATTGCAAAAACCTCCCTGACTGACATAACCAGAAGATGCGTAGCCTCTACTTTTGTACTGCCATCTCTCAATATTCACTAACGTTCAAGACTACAACTATCCAAATTTCAGCAATGTTATAATAAAATAGATAAATTTGCAGCAAACTATAACAGCAGAACACACCACTGCCTAAACCTCAGAGAATTAAACTGGCTAGAACTAGCACATCACCAAGCTTTTTCTCAATTAACATAATACACAGACTTCACTATTAGCCAGAAATTTGAACAGCCCTTAACAAAGTAATACAACACTACTCCCCCAACAAAATTTTACTCAGTAGAGGAAAATCACTATAACCAAATCATCGAATACTGCAGGTGAATGTCTATAATCAAGTAGTGTACCTAAACTATAGAATCACATCCCACAGCCACTGAAATCAGTTCAAAATGCAAACATTTAAAACAGAACTAAAACTTCATCTAACAAATCAAAGGATCTGCTCCTGTATATCTACAGGATAAATACCAGTGTTATCTTCAGCTTCCTATATTGTCAAATAATTTGACTCCATTCAAAATCCTATGCTCTACAACCAGTCTTCACCAACACCTGAATAGTTTTATTAGCATCTCTCAGCCGTATACATACTTTTGACATTGCTCACCCCCACCTCTATACTTTTAATATAAACCTTATGATAGTCATTAAAAAGGGACAACTAGTTGTACAAGAATGATACTGGCATACAAATTGCTTTCCTTTTACCTGGCAGCTCCGTCCTTAGCATCCTTCTCCCAATATACACAGTGTCCTTCCTCAGCACATGTCCAAACCAACATAGTCTCGCCTCTCTGGCTTTGTCTCCAAACCATCCAAACTGAGCTCACCCTCTAATATACTCCTGAGCTGACCATACTCATTTCTAATCTGGTCCATCCTAATCACACGCAATGCAAATCTTAACATCTTTAACTCTGCCACCTTCAGCTCTGATTCCTGTCTTTTCATCAGTGCCACCGTCTCCATCCCATATAACATAGCTGGCCTCACTACCATCTTGTAGACCTTCCCTTTCACTTTTACTGGTACCCGTCTATAACACATCACTCCTGACTCTCTTCTCCACCCACTCCATCCTGCCTGCACTCTCTTCTTCACCTCGCTTCCACACTCACCATTACTCTGAACTGTTGATCCCAAGTATTTAAACTCATCCACTTTCACCAGCTCTACTCCCTGCATCCTCACCATTCCTCTATCCTCCCTCTCATTCACACACACATATTCTGTCTTAGTCCTGTTGACCTTCATTCCTCTCCTCTCTAGACCATATCTCCACCTCTCCAGGGTCTCCTCCACCTGTTCCCTACTCTCACTACAGATCACAATGTCATCTGCAAACATCATAGTCCATGAGGACTCCTGTCTGATCTCATCTGTCAACTTGTCCATCACCATTGCAAATAGTACATAAAAATGTATTTAAAAACATTAATTTATTTTGAACAGCTGTTCTACACGCCATGTTGACTACAAGACTATGTGTGTATACAGTACATTTTCTAATACCTTAATAACATCACATGCTGCTTCTCATTTCCTTCCCCTGCTTGCCTTCCTGCATGTTATTCTTCCTTCATTTACACTATTAAAAAGTTATTTTATCAAAGCATAAAACAGCTATCATCATCTTATATGGCAAAATTAAAAACCCTCTTCATATTTATTTTCTTTAATGAAATCACAGCTGATGGTTTATCAGTTGAACGTGTATTGGTGCAAGCAGTTCAAATGCAATGCACTCTTAGTTAGACTTTGCTGTTCAACCAAAAAAACAAACTTTGTTCCAGATTATACAATGCCCGCAGCATTTAAAAATCATTTCCTTCCTGTCATAAAAATATGTTTAAATAATTGGTATAGTGATCAGCTTTTTATGTATAATCTGAATGTTCTAAAATAAGGATTTTAAATTTTTAGAAATCTTTCACCTATGAAACATTGGACAGAAGTGACCTGCAGCCACATTTTCATTGTTGCATTTAATAAATTATTTATTATAAAGCATAGTGCTTTTCTCCCCGGGCCTCTACTGAAAATGGACATATATCCAGTTAGACTAGCCCGGTCAACAAATGTAAAATAAATAGTGTGTTTATCTGAAAGTTTTTGTTTTTCAGATGAATTAATAATGGTATCCTCCTAAAGTTACAGAACTGAAATGTTCCTTACAACCTTAAAAAAAAAATAATGTAATGTTTTCCTACTTTCCTTACAAACTCCCACAAATACCCACAATTTCAATAACAGATTCGCAAAGCATCTTCATAATCATAGTCTCGGAATATAAATACTTAGGTCTCACTAGTAATCATTTTCTTAGCCTCTCTACCCACTGAGAAAATACTGTGCACTAAGTCCTCTCATAGCTAAAGTTTTGTTCTAGAATTTACACCTCCTTACACCTGTTGCTACATTGGCCATAGCCAAAATGTTCTCCTTCCCAAACTGCAATATGGCCTTTCCCTACTGACCTTTTATTCTTCCTAGAATACAAAATGACTTCAGACCACTGTAAACAAGTCTGCAGAGTTGCCCTTTTGGCTGGCACTGACACTCAGCAATGCGTTCTTCCACAGAAGGTACACTGGCTCCAAACAACTGAAAGTTCTGCCTGCTTACTCAGTTCAGTAATATATAAACCTTTAAAGCAGGGATACTGCCCCACTCTAAAAAGACTCCTACTGATTAGAGAGCCTTACTTACTCCAACTCTTTTAGAAATTCACAACCTGATCATATTTCCCCTTCATAGACATCCCTTTAAAACAGTATTTGATGAAAAGGCCTTTTCCAGGCTGGATCCTGCCATATGGAACAGTCTTCCTTCTGAGCTGAGATGCAAAGAAATTCTTACTGACTTTAAACAATGTTTGCTGAGCAACTCCATAGCAACACAGCATGTAAATGCATTATAGACAATAGTTAGCAATTATGTTATCAAGTCCCTTTGTTCCCTAGACTTATTTTCATGTGTATCTGTCCTATACAGCAGACAAGCAATCATTACGTGTTGTATGTTCTCTCTTCCATCCAGTTTTATGTGCAAACTCCTTTCTATATAGAACTGTATGCATTAATACCTACAATGTATATATTTGTATACATGTTTATGTATACTATACAACTGTACAATTGCATGTTGCCTCTAACACTGACTCCTGCCGAAATGGGCCCTGATTATGGCTGAAATGGGTATTTGGACCAGTCAACCTTTCTGACAAGTAAATAAATAAACATTACTGTGTTTTTTGTGTCACTACACACAACATTATCTGTAATATTCTGATTTATTTTCTTTTATTCATTTGCTAACTGTGGAAGCCCACTAGGTCCAGTCGGCTCTTTTCATTAGCTATCACTGAATGCTGTCTGGATCAATTACATTCTCAAGAGTCACACAGAAAGCAAATAGGGAATGACAGATTCAAGCCCCAGGACTTCAGAATTAATCTCTTCAAACCCTGCTGCCCTAAAACTTTCTCTTATATGCAGAGTGGGATTTGTTATCTTATATTATATTCATCATGCGGTTGTTTTCCAGCTAAGTCCAACCATCCGTCAAAATGTCACACTATTTCTTAACATTCTGCTACTTTTTTAAGAAAAGGTCATCTATCGTAGTACTACTGACTATCTCCTAGTTTGCTGCTCCCCTCTACTGGTGTTTATTTGTCATTGCATGCATCTCTCCTATTGTTTGCTTCATGAACTTATCTTTTACTTTTCAAGGTGGTTTACATGCTATATTTAAGATCCGCTGTCAACACAGTGTCATTTGGTGTAGAGCAAAATATAAGTAATATCAATCATTTACAGATATTCAAGGTCAGTAGCATTTTACAAAATCAAAATATGATAAAAATGCTTCAATCAAAATAGGTCAGAAAGAATTCTTCATTTAGTTTCTGGCTATAGTGATCCTTTAAGCATGTGAAAAGTTCCTCTTATTACAAGTTTAAAGAGGAAACACATTCATGTGCATGCACCCATGTATATATTTACCTGTGCAGCTTGATACTGTTCTTAAGGTCAAAAAATCATGCCATATTATGAGATTATGAGATCCATAATGTGCCTTGCCTGCAGTGAAAAATTCTTTAGGGAACCCTGGTGAATTACCCTCTGTTTTTGTTGTTTGTTCATTTATTTTTATCCTAAAGAAGCTATTAATGTTTGAATTGCACCTACATCCAAGTCTAAGTTTTGTCAGTCATAGAATTACCACCGCTTATTGCAAATTTGTAGCTAAAGCCTGCTATATTCATTGATCCTGTCCCACTGAATATCAAGCTATTTGTACAGGGCTTGGAGGGATGCACAACAGGATTTTGTTTTCCTTATTAGATACATCTGAACAGCTGCTTTTAGACTGAGAAGGATGGTGAAAAACTAACAACCACATAGTGGGCAATCGATATTTAGATGCCAGTATTAAGGAGAATATTAGATTACTGAAGGTCTCCATCTTGTACTGCTTGCCTACCTTAATAGTGACTGAGATTCTAATGTACTCTTCCAAATTACCTGCCACTGAGAACCTGAAAAGTTAGACTGCAGTTAATTTGTAACCTAACCTCAGTAATATATGCCATGGGTGGTCCTTGCAAAAGTTCAAAACACCAAATGAAATAGTACTGAATATCAATGTGACAAATAAGCCTCTTTCGTTTAACTTGTAGAGCATTCAGATTTATGGATAGAGATTTCGAGAGTTACTGATCATATGCCTGTCATTGTGTCACATGGAATTTGAATTAACCTTAGTCGGGTTTGGGCAACATTTCCAAAATCAAGCTGTTTGGCTCTTATATAATTGTCACCTACTTTCAAACTTTTTTAAGCTAGTCAATCTCACACACTGGAAAGCTTAGTGGTAAAATCCACAGCAATGTATATACTACCATTCTGTTTATTACTCCCTCACTAAGTTATTAACTATTCAGGTGTCAAGAAATAACTAAAGGTCATATCTTTGCTACAGCACTACCATGGTAATATTGATATCTGTTCTTTTTCTCAGGACATCTAATGCACAGCCCACCATAGTGTTCATACCCACCACCACTGATAGACACATTTTAGTTACTGTTACTACAACAGGCTTTGTACTGTCACCAAAAGGATTTTTTTACTAAGGAATTTAATGTCTATTTCACTATAATGTTATATACAATTCAAAGTTATGTCCTGTAGGTGGATTCAGTTTGCACTGTAGCAGTAAATCAATGGGGTCAATGGCCCTTAATGTGACAATTTTGGAGGCCTACCCTTATACCCTCATTTACCTTTCCCTAGGGCTTGTGTGTAGTGATGTTACAGATTTAAACACCTCAGTGACTGGCCACTCCCACTGTATTCTACAAGTCCAGTCATACTGTACCCTGGCCTCAATCAGGAATATACATTTATGGCATCCATCCCCAAGAGAAGGATAACAACACAGATGAGTGCAATCATTCTTTTATTACAATTCCATAGCAACCTGAGGCAGTTTTAAATCCTGAGGCAGTGGCAACACAAACAGAAGACTAGCTGTCATGCTGACTGTTTGTGTTTACTGGTGATCTGTGTATGCATTGTTTTACTATATTCTTCACCAGCTTTTGTTGCATTTAATCTGATTTCTTTAGGTGAAAATAACATGCAACTTTTTAACTGTGCTAGTATTTTTACTAAGGCTTTCCTTCATTACTTTGTTTAGCAACCTCTTGCATTAATAATTTTTTTCTACACCTGCAAGCTCTACGTACTTAAAACAGCTCTAGATGTGCCATGAATAAAAGAAACAAGAAAACAACAGAGCTTTTTTAAATTTGAGGGAATATAAAATTTTGCATAAGGTCAGATAAACTATTAATTAATTCAACAGTAGTGGTTATGGTGAAACACCTCACACTTCAATGATCTGAGGAAAAATACACCAAGAAATATAATGCTGACCTGTGTTTTCCATAAGAAATCATTGCTGGTGTGATTTGTAACTGTGCACCAGCAATCATTCCATTCTTTTGGAAGATTACACCCCTCTTCAAGTTGATGTAACCATGGAGTTGGTGTACACAAGTTTGGGAGTGTGGGGGAGTTTCCCCACTTCAGTGGAGGGCAGAGGGGCATGCCCCCTCCAAAAAACACAAAGTTAACTCTTTCATCCTTCTGTGTTTTGGTCATTATTTTCAGTGTTTCTGATTCTCGAGTTTGTGCAGCTTGGTGATCCATACTAGAACCAACAATTCCTCATACTAGGCTGTCCCAAACAATGGAATTCCAAACACCAGAGAATGAGCATTGGATCCTAAATTAGAATCTGCTTCCTACTTTTAGGTAATATATATGGTTATGAAATTGTTGCTTGTAACCTACATATTTGTAAATTGTATAAAGAATGTCTGTCATGCAATGTTGTGTCCCGTACAGTGGCACAATTTGAAATGCATGACGCTAGCCACTTGTAACTGGTCTCAGTCTCTTTCTTCTAGCCATCATGATATATCAAATGTTGCACAGTGTCAGAATGCAAGAAATTATATTTCTTGAAAGACCTTGAGAAATGGATCATCTTCAGCTGCCTAGTAGTTAAACATACTTTTTTTAACTGGAAACTGTGGGTCGAGAAATGTAACTTCTTTCTGACTTTAACTGCTCCCCAAGAGGCCTGAACCAAAAGCCAGTGATGCACAAGAAGTGAATACAATTATTTTATAGGAATTGAAAGCACTCATTGAAGAAATGGATGAGTGCAGAGATGCTTGTGATATTGAAAAATAAAAAGCAAATGGAAAATAGAGTAAAAAATGAGTTGTGTGTTTCTTGTGGAGTTGGTCAACAAAGTTGATGCTGAGAAAGCTTCATACAAGTGTGGTTATCAACATGATAAAAGCAAATGGGATGTTAATGAATTGTAGGCATTGTCAAAAATAAATAATTTTGCTAAAGTGTCTGAAATTAAGTCATTACATTCGAGTGATGCCTCCAGGTGCATCTGCAGTTAACTCCTACTAATGCTTCTAGGTGTCAAATATTGCTTGTTCATATTTGCATCAGTAATTCCAAAACCATGCAATGTACAAGGTTTTAAAAGATTTCTTAAAGCTTACACAATTGTAAACTCAGCTGCATTAATGTTTGACCTCTGTCAAGTGCAAGTGAATAGATATTAACTGTTTTTATGATATTAATTTATATAAATATAAATTTTCACATTTTTCTAAATATCTCAACAACCAAATACCAATACAAAACTTCTTAGCCTCATATGAAAGCTCTCAGCTAGATGAATACAATGCTGCTGACAGTATGTACGCAACTTGAGTGGTTGCTTGTAATGGTTACTGTGTTTACTGTGACTTATAAAATTTAGTTTAAGACCTAGAACCTAAAAATACCACCACCATAAAAATAGTTTGTCCTGAAAAGTTTGCCGTTTACACTTCTTTCATAACCCCTATGATTCCAGAGATATGAACATTTTGTTTGAAATGTGAGGGCATAATTTGATTCTGTTATTATCTACTTGGTTGATTTGCCAGGAGATCCAGTGCATAATCCAAAGACAATTCCATGAGATGTTTAAGCAAGAATTAAGGAAAAATGAAACTGCATGGATAAAATAGGAATGAATCACAAATATAGCCTAGTGAATGTATCAACAGTATTGTTACTACAGAGAATACAGACAAAATTCAGACCATTAGTTGCACAGCTCCACCAGATCTGAATAAATCTACAAAAGAAGATTACATTATCTGTTTTATGCATTTCAGTAGTGTTTCTCATGCTAGGAGCAAGACTGTGCTTGATGCAAGTCAGGATTTTTTACAAATAAGGCTTGATGAGGAAAGAAGTGCACTTTTAATTCATCTTTGAAATATACTGATTTTTAAGTCTTCCTCTTGGTATTTTATCAGCACCAAAAATGTTTCAGAAAGCTGTTATACATGTAATAATATGTGATAATATACTAGTATGGGGAAAAAAAATCAATGAATAATATGATGTGAGAATAACTGAGTTACTGAAAACTCTGAGATGGAGCAACCTCAATCTAAATAAGAGCACATGTAAAATCAGAGAAACAGCTGAACTGTATAAGTCATGTTTTATCATCAGAAAGCTTGAAACCTTATATAGAGAAAGTAAAAAGCATAATCCATATGCCACAACCAGAGGACAAGAAAGGTTGTGTGATGCTGTATAATTTAAAGGTTATTCTAAACCTATTAGAATTGAGTCATTTGATAAAATATATTCAAATGTTACATATACCAAATAGTATAGAATTACAGTGTTAAATATGAAGATTGAAATACTTAACAGTCAGTAATGAATAGAAACAAACTGAAGTATTTTTATATGAATAAATCAGCCACATTACAAGTAAATGAAAGTCAGAATGGTATTGTTACAGTGATTCCCACACAAACAACGTATCCCTATCCCCAATAACCTATCCTTCTCACAGTCAGTCAACAACTGGTTTCAGAGTTACCAGTCTGACCGCCAACAATCCTTTGTATGACAGAATGACATATCTCCCCAACTACCTGTCTCCATAGGGGTTCCCCAAGGATCCATCCTTGGACCCCTACTCTTCTTTGTTTTCACCAATAATCTAGCCTCTGCCACTAAACATGGCACACTCATACAATACACAGATGACTCAACCATCATCTGCTCAGCCCAGTCCCTATCCAAACTGCAAAAAGTCACACAGGAAGCCTTTTCCTCTGTTGAAACTTGGTTATCCAATGCCCAATTATTACTCAACCCAAACAAAACTAAACTATTCATCTTCCAACCCACCAAACATACTCAAAACAACTCTCACTTTAACATCACAGCAAAAGACAACATCACTATATACCCAACTGAATACACCAAATTGCTAGGAGTGGAAATAGACAATAAACTAAAATTCGACATTCACATATCCATGACCATAAAAATAGTCCACAATAAACTAGGAGCGTTATACAGAAATAAGCAACTTCTCACCAAAGCAGCAAAGATTTCAATAGCAAATTCCCACCTGATCACCACCCTACTTTATGCCTCTCCAATATATACCAACCTAAGGCAATGCGATCTAAACAAGCTAGAGACCTGCTACAACAAAATTGCCTAATTCGCCACAGGGGCATCCTACCATAGTCACCACTGTCTCTCACTTGCTGAACTGAGCTGGCTTGAACTCCCTTGCCTCCTTCAATTGTATCAATCCTCACTCACCCACAAACTAGTAAACCATCCACTAAATGTCCCATCCCTCCAGAATCTACTCCAACCCTATCACACCACCAGACCACTAAGATCCAGCAACAAAAATCACTTGCAGATCACTAAAGCCAATAGCTCTGCTGGTGAAGCACTATTCTCTCGTACCATAGCAAAATTATGGAACTCCCTCCCACACACAATTACCTCCATACCATCATGCACCCACTTCAAAACTTTACTAAAAGTGCACCTAAAAACATGCTGGCTATGCCCTTGCAACTCCCACTCTAATATCACCCACCCCATCCAACCACTACCTTTCTTTCCACTCCACTAACTACCTTGATTATACCAAGCTCAGATGCTCATAAGCCTATATAGCAGGAACTTCTTATTGTAACATTTGTTAATGTCTGTTATGTACTTCACAGATAAAGATTCTAGTTGTCTACTGATGTACTATGTTCTTCATCTATAAATATGTTGTAAGTAATTGCTATGTTAAATTGTTAATCGCTATGTAATCCAATGTAACTACTGTCTGTTTATTTTAACTGTGGAGCTTTTCTCCCCGGGCATCCGCTGAAAATGGACCTACGTCCAGTCGGACACTCCTGGTTAACAAATGTAAATAAATAAAATAAATAAATAAATTCTGAGGAAATCAAATGAGTTGCTTATGAATCAAGACCCTTTGTGGAGTGCCAGTAGGGATATTCACATATATAGCTATGGAAAGATTAGTTGATGCCTTAGGCAATGTCTCCAACTTGTGTCCCTCCTCCGGAGTGATAGCAAAATAAAGAAGTCCTCAAAGCTGAGGATCAAATAAAAATCAGAGCTCAGAGCTGAGGAAAAAACAAGTTCTTTAGGCTCAGCAAAGAGCTAATAATAGCCCTTTGCTAAACTGCACCATTCAGCTTTGCTAACTACCACAAACAGCTGTTATGTAGACATATTATAGTTGCTTGGTAGAGATCCTAACTAAAAAAAAAACAATTTTCAAAGCTGCTTAAATGATTACTGATAATGCACAATGCTTTCAGGAACCAACCAGCATCTCTTCATAAGCACTGGTCATGCAAACTAACACCATGCACATAGGGTAGCTAACCATTCACCCCACACTTTCTACACATTTGTGCTCAGGTAGAAAAAAGGATACTTGACATAGTCTATGGGTTTGAAAGTTTCATGAGTATATTTATGGGAAATGTGGATGATGGAAATGTAGATTGTCATTTAACAAGATCCAGTAATATTAGATCCAGTTTTGTTGAGCAGCTAAATTCAAATGCTGGTTTAATCAAAAACTTATATTCCTTATGTGGCTGAAGTGCAACTTCAATTTTTTGGTTCATTACATTGAGATGCTTTTCATGTTATGGGATGTTAAAAGCTAAATGTATTTTGCATGGATTGGTGATTGTGCTTTATCTTCATTAAATGCAGCTTCAATCTGAGTTCACTTGTAGTTTATAAGTGTTTTTGCATACTCCTTGGTTGTATGAACACGAGGTATTTTTAAGTAAGGGAATGTGGACAGAGGCTCCTACTTAAGAAGGAAATTGTATGTTTTTGGTACATTACTATATTAGGTTCAATTTAATGTATTCTATTTTAGTGGACTTGGTTATATTATATGAACCACTGAAAACAGATTATAAATTACTGGAAAGTATAGTTAAGAAGTCCTTGTAAAAGGCAACACTGAGACTCAAAGAAAGTACTGAGACTGCAAAGGTATAACTTATGTGCGAAGTATAAGCCAAGTAAGGAAATCCATATAACAGATGAGCTGTGTTGTCTATATTTAGTATAGCAGCAAGAATATTTGCTCAAGGAAGACAGACTGAATAATTCTATAGTTGTCTTTGAGCAAAGGACAGCTAAAACCATTTCAATAATGTACTCAAAGTAATCCAGGGTAGTCATCTACAGCTGAGAATGCAATGTGATTTGACAGCAAAAAGCTACCCAAATAAAAGTCTTGCAGTTATTTCCATGATCTCCACCAGGGAAATCAAACTAGGATGTGTGCCTCATATGAATGTTCCTCCCTCTACCTCCCTGGTGAGAACACCCATCATCCCCTGCCACTGCCAGTAACTCAGACACCTTTGCAAGCAACTGATCAACCCATATTGCCTAGACCATAGTCAGGACTTTACCCTTGTATACCATGGCACTGGCTACATAGATGTAGTTCTGTTGGGATAAAGAAATACTCCCTTGCAAGTTGCATCTCTTTAGCCTGGTCGATTATTAATGACCTGCTGACTGAAAAATACAAAATCCTTCTTTCTTAACTTCAACTTGAAAATATAGGTTCATAGGTAGTTAGTAGGCATGTAGTCCAGGAGCCCACTAATGTGGTTAGCCCATACTTTGGCCCAAAACAATGCCTGATTAAATGAATTGGTCAAGGTCACACAGTAGGCAATTGAAAGCTAAGGGAATCAAACCCTATACCACTGGAACTAGTTCATTAAGAGCTCATACCCTTAATCCTCTGTGCCATCTGCAGGACCAGTATGAGGTTAGTCCAAGACTGAACGTCTACTATAACAAAAGAGCACAGTAGCTATTCAAGCAGCTGTTATGTAATAAAAAACACAAACGTAAATGTTTCTACGTTGTAAGTGAAACACACTGAAATGAAAAGTACAATGGAGAAAATGCTACTGCATTTTCTTGAAAAATCAAAAGCATGTTTTCTCATGAAATAATGTTATGAAGTATTAAAATTTATAAGGATTATTTCAGTAGTGTTTAGAGATTCTAAGCTGAAACTGCTTCGAGAAGTAACAGTGAAAAGCTGAACAAAACAGAAGTCTGCCAATAATGAGATAAATCCAACCTTATTTTTTATTTAAAGGTGAAAACATTAAGATCAAATGTATCATGTATATATTTAAAACACTCTACCTCATGTATTAAACATTGGGAGTGTGTTATCATAACACAGACTGTAATATATAGAGTGCAGCTTTAAACAACTGGCACCTTTTATTTATGTACTTGTATAATGAATGTGTATCATGTGGTCTGACATCCTGGACAGTGCTACTGTATGAAATGCATGGTAATGAAGATGGACACATGCAGCTGGTTTCCATGTCATTCATTTAACCATCCTAACATTTCATATGTAATACCCACTAACAGTATATCAGATTCTCTGAATTATGGCAACCTTTGAATTTAGTACCTTTTGCTTTAGAAAATGCATTTCTTGCTGCGTACAAGGCCTTACTTGATACTTCTCTGCCTCCACCCAATCATCACATCTATATCGAGGTATAAGTGCTTCTGCCCAGCAAGAGTCTGGTGGTAGGGAGCAGGCTGGCTTGCTGGTCCTGCAAGGTTGCTTACCCCCTCCTACATTAGCATTTCTTTTGAGCTCTGCTATTGCTGTCTTCAGATAGGATGTGTGCCTCTGCATGTAGAGATCCCCTTGGCTTATTGAGTGTGAATGCAGATGGTGCATGCTTAGAAGGAGAACCAGAACCACCTCTCTCCCCGCCACACGTACCCCATGACATCCCTACCACTGTCTCCTACCTAGTATCTCTAAAGAGCAGGTTGTAAATGCCCTCTCTAAGTCCAAAAGCATAGTATCTATGGGATCTAACAACATCCCAGGCTGCATCCTACATGGGCTCCAACATGAATTAGCAACACCATTGGGAACTCTTTTCAATCATAATATAAGCACCAGCTTCATACCAGCTGAATGGAAAACAGCCACCATTATTCCCCTGTGCAAAGGTGGTGCTTCCACTGTCCCTGGGAACTATAGACCTATTAGCCTAACCTTATCTGCAAGGCCACGGAGTGAATCATCATGGACCTTATCAACAAAGATACAGATAATCTCCAAACACTTGACCCTACTCAGTTTGAATTTGTCAATGGGAAATCATACCTGTTAAACCTAGTGGACCTCTTTGAGACAGTCACCAAGGCCCTGGATGAGGGGAAATCTGTACATACAGTCTACCTGGACTTAGCCAAGACATTTGACACTATCCCCCACTCAGGCATCATTGACAAACTCACCCAACTAGGCACCAACCCTTATATCATTAGATGGGTTGCTAAATGGCTCACTGATAGAACTCATATAGTCAAAATAAGTGAATCCACCTCCAACAGCAGACCTGTAACCACTGGTGTTCCGCACAGATCAGTCCTGAGACCTCTCCTGTTTCAAATCTATTTCTCTGAAGTGCAAGCAAAAACTAAAGGTCTGTGACTGACAAAGTTTGCTAATGACTGCAAAGTATACACACCCCTGTTAAAATGTCAGTTTTTTTATATAAAAAAAATGAGACCACAATAAATCTTTTCAAAACTTTTCTCACCTTTAATGTGATCTATAAACTGTACAATTCAACTGAAAAAAAAAACGTACAATACACTGATTGCATGTGTGCACACCCTTAAACTAATACTTTGTTGAAGCACCTTTTAATTTAATTATAGCATTCAGTCTTCTTGGGCACACACCTGCCAACAATTAA
The DNA here is from genome assembly GCF_019279795.1 of Protopterus annectens. NCBI lineage: Eukaryota > Metazoa > Chordata > Ceratodontiformes > Protopteridae > Protopterus > Protopterus annectens. The sequence continues at coordinate 189,129,818 of NC_056726.1, forward strand.
AGTTACTCTGATTAACCCCAAATAAAGTTCAACTGTCCTAGTAGGATTTTCTTGACATTTACTCAGTTGCCTGCTACAGCAAAAGCCATCCATAGTTCGCAGAGAGCTTGCAAAGCATCAAAGGGATCTTATTGTTGAAAGATATCAGTCAGGAGAAGGGTACGAAAAAATTTCCATGGAACACAGTGAAGACAGTCATCAAAAAATGGAGAAAATATGGGACAACAGTGACGTTGCAAAGAAATGAATGGCCCTCCAAAATTGATGAAAAGACAAGACAAAAACTGGTCAGGGAGGCTGCCAAGAGACCTACAGCAACACTGAAGGAGCTGCAGGAATTTCTGGCAAGTACTGATTGTGTATTACATGTGACAACAATCTCCCATATTCTCCATATGTCTGCAGTATGGGGTAGGCTTGCAAGACGGAAGCCTTTTCTTATACAGAAAAATATCCAAGCCCGGTTAAAATTTGCAAAACATTACATCATCTCCCAAAAGCATTTAGGAAAATGTGTTATGGTCTGATGAGACCAAGGCTGAACTTTTTGGACACAATTTCAAAAGGTACGTTTGGTGCAAAAACAACACTTCACATCACCAAAAGAACACCATCCCCATGGTGAAGCATGGTGGTGGCAGTATCATGCTTTGGGGTTGCTTTTCTTCAGCTGAAACTGGTGCTTTAGTCAAGCTGGAGGGAATTATGAATGGTTCCAAATACTAATCATTTTTGGCTCAAATCCTTCAGGCATCTGCTAGAAAGCTGAAGATGAAGAGATATTTTACCTTTCAACATGACAATGACCCCAAGCATACATCCAAATCAATAAAAGAATGGCTTCACCAGAAGAAAATTAAAGTTTTGGAATGGCCCAGCCAGAGCCCAGACCTAAATCCATTAGAAAACCTGTGGGGTGACCTGAAGAGGGTATGCACAAGACATGCCCTCAAAATCTGACAGATTTGGAGCGCTCTTCCAAGGAAGAGTAGGCAAATATTGCCAGGTCAAGTTGTGCTATGCTGATAGACTCCTACCCAAGAAACAATATCCTGGGTAATCCAATCTATTACATAGCTTGACTATAGATATATATATATATATATATATATATAAAGAAAACTGAATGCTGTAATTAAATCAAAAGGTGCTTCAACAAAGTATTAGTTTAAGGGTGTGCACACTTATGCAACCAGCTTATTGTATGTTATTTATTTTTTATATTTTTCCCCTGACAAATGTGTTCGTTTTTCAATTGAATTGTACAGGTTATAGGTCACATTAAAGGTGGGTAAAGTTTTGAAATGATTTATTGTGGTCTCAATTTTTTATATCACAAAAACTTGACATTTTAACAGGGGTGTGTACACATTTTATATCCACTGTATGTTTGTATGTTTATGTATAGCACATACTTTTTCCTTCTCCATTTACACTGATAAACTTCAAAACAAACTGTCATCACGGGGTGCATCAGTTTCAGTATTTCACTCCTTCTGTTTGTGGTGAAACATCACTGGCTAGGGCCAGATGGGTACTAGTAAATGGCCAGGTCAGTGCTAGTGACCTCCTGTTTCCTTATTTTTAAGCTAATGAACATGCCTACTGGGAAGCCTCTTATCCACCTCTCCTTTAGAGTTCTTTATTCCACCATTTTGTAGCATTGGGTCCACGGCAACAGTAAAGGATTCACTAGCAGTGACTTTGCACTCTGAATGGAATGCACAGACTCACCTCCTTACCTATATTCACCTCTGCATTAAGGTAATACCTTGATGGCCAGTACTGTTACTGCAGCGGTCCACTGAAGGATACACCAGACTATGTTATCACCATCACCTGTAAAAGTGCATGCTTCAATATGCTTTGGAAATCTTGCTGGTCCTGCTGAATTTATACACAGTGAATTCTGATGGTCCATTTCCTGACTCTGAATTGTCACCATAGCCTCTATACTAGTTTATTTTCATTATTTATGTTATATCTTGCTATATCTATAAATAAAGAATAGTTCCAAGGGCAACATGCTAAATTAAGAGGTCAGCTAATAGCCAAATTATAAGCATGTGTGTCCTAAAGTTAAAGTAGCTTTAACCAGATGAAGTGATTTTAGAATAGCCACAGCATTTATTCGAAAAATAAATATGTGAATTTGAAACAAAAACATAACCTTGCTTTTTGCAGTAGATAAAACATGCATTGGTCTTCCATACAGATTATTTGTTTTTTTTCACTGTTCACCAAAAGCCCCACAAAAATACATGTATTTATCAGTTTCATATGTATGTAGTTAGTATAAGTGTTAACATCAGTTTGCAGTCATCCCCCCAGGAGTGAAGACACATCATTACTCTAGTGATTAAGATGGTCCCGCAGCTCTAGATGGTGAGATAACAGCATTAGGGGGTTCAGTGGAGGTGGCAAAAAGTAAAACTGATCTCTATTGTAGGAGAAAATCAGTGTACTGCCTTCTACATTTCAAAAACATGGCACATATGGATTGTGCATTTGCCTGAGTCACTAGATGCATGTTGGTCTAGGGGAACTGGATATTCTACTATCTTTCTAAAGTTGTCTGGGTACGGGTGGTGGTAGAAAAATGCAGCAACAGGACAGGATGTTTTGTATGCAAATGCACCATATTTGTGGTTTGCAAAGGATGGCTTTGTTTCATGGACTAATAAGGAAGACCAGACACCTGCTAGAAATACTAGGTAATCGCTGGCACTGGGGGATTGGGTAATAACTGACACTGGGGCATTTGGTACCCCCACTGTGAAGTCAGAATAGGGGCAGGAATTTCCATTAGGAAGCTGGATGTGAAGGGTCCTTTGTAATTGCAAAGAAACTACAACTGCACTACAGTTTTCTTTATTTCACTGACTGGCCAGTGGTGGATTTGGAACCCTACATTAAAGCAAATTGGAACTTTTCCTGCAGAATTAAGTACACTGAGGAGCATTACTAATGGTTATTTGTTGATGGTGTGTGAGAATACAAAACAGATGCAAAGGAGCAGTTTTATCCTAGGACTGTGATCTTACCATGGTGGAGGAGTCTGCAATGCCCTCTGCCCCATAGAGCTGTGATTTGTGGAATGTTGTGCTCCTAGCAGAGTCGTCCTTGGCAAACTGGTCTAAGGAGAGGGTCCACTCAAAGACTGATCCACAAATTTTGGCATTTATGATGACAGTTCATACAAAGAAAAAAGAGAACTTTACTCAGAACAAGGATATTGATATCAACTCATGGAGATAGTTCTGAGAATGTCTTTCATTTCTAAGCCATGTGACGCAGTAACTCAAGTGGGCTTAGCTCAAATAGCTGCATAGAACCTCACCCACAAACCAAATGGTGAGGTTCCAATGCAATGTCAGTAAAATAACAGGCAGATGCTGAATGGATTAGAAAGGACTATATCCTGACAATGGAAATTGGCTACTAGAGTGTGAGAATGTCACCACACTACTGGGACAGAAAACAGAGATTGTACTTGAAATTGCTAAGTATCAGACTGATATAGTTGCTCTTTCTTCTACAGTTAGGATTCTTTCCAGAACCACACTTCTAAACCAGGTATCAGTTTTTTTCTCTAACACTCTGAAGCAGTCTCTTGAGAGAGGTCCTAGATGATTAATGGGATATTCACATCACCTTGTCTGGGATCTGCACAGTTATAGTTTGTGTCACATAGATGGGAGGTCACCTTAATGGGACTGCATGTTGAGTTAAAAAAATGCATTTTGTGTTTTAAATGAAACTAAAAGTGATTCAATATATGTATCCTTTTTGAAGATTGGGAACAATGCAATAATAATGCCTACTGATTTGGCACTTCTGTGGCGAGAGTCTAATGCTCATGTTGGTAATGATGAAGACACCTGGAAAGGTGCGATCTGGAGTAATGGCTTTCCTAATCTGAACCCAAATGGGGATCTGTTATTAAATTTGTGTTCTAGCCATTGACTATCAATAATGAATACTACATGTGGACATCACAACAAAACTGCTAATACTATGCACTGTAAAAGACCAACTTGGACCAAAAGATGATAAGTCATTTTGTATTAATGCCATGAGACCTGAAAATACATATTTTGGATACTTCAGAAAAGAAAATGCTGATTTTTTTCAACTAATCACCAATTTATACTAGGCTGCCCATGCAACTGAATAGAGTTGGAGTTTCTTCAGTCTGGCAGTATCTGTGGGTTCAGTTTCATTGATTCATTGGACTAAATTCTGTACATATCTTCCAGTGGGGTTTCTGACTATAGCTGAAGAAGAAGCCATGATTGTCTTTTGAATTTCTTTGAATTTTTTTCTTTTTTTTGGCCTTGGAGTGATTTTTGGATGATTTTGATTTGGTTTAGTACTGATCTGATCAAAGACCTTTTCCCTTTTTTGGATTTTTGCCTATCATGTAATAGCTTTCTCCTCTTATTGTTTGTTGTTTTTGGCTGTCCACCACCACCACCAGACTTGCCCTTGGTGGAAAGAAGAGTCTTCTTTTTATTGGGATTGCCTGATCCATGCAGTCCTGAAGGTGTTCATAGAAGATTATGGCTGGTTTTATCAGTCAGGTATCATAGACTACTATTCAAATAACCACCCTTGTGGACCATTTAAAGACTAGTCAGTTACCCTATGTGAGAATCAAACCCTGCACCTTGTGCCTATAAGGTAAAACCCTTAAGCATTATGCCAGACTCTCAACTTGAAAGAGACAGAAAAACCAAATGTACAAGAAGTATGTCCTGTGAATGCTCTGCAGGTGATTCTGCGTGGGATGAGCTGAACACCCACTTCTGGAAGAGCTCTTCCTATATACTGGAAGAGGTCAAGGACATGAAGTCTACATTGACTCTGTTCAAGACTTCAATACTTAAGATGACAACAAGGAGCTGAGGATAAAAATTGATTAATATTTCTCATGGCAGTAACCCTAAGATTTGTTGGTGGGTACCAGATAGGGGGAGCAATAAAAATGAATAAAGAAGCTTTATAGTCAGTATTGATGAGAACATCCCCAGATTTGACTGACAGGTACAGATAGGTCAGAAAAACAGCAGTAGTAACTGAAATAAAAGTTCAGGTATTTGTGGAAATTTGGCAAGGCAATGAAAAATGAATTCCAGATTGTATCAGATATGTTGTAACTCTCTTTCTCTCCATCAGCTCAGAAGAGGTGTTAGAATATTGCTCAGGTTGCTCTTACTAAAGGCTGAGAAATGCTGACCTAAAATGGTGACATTTTTGGGAGCTGACAAGAACATTTTGAAATAGTTTTGAGCCCAAGAAACATAACCTTCTTGAAGAAGGTAGAACCAGACGTTTATGTCAGATCTCCGTGGCAATTAAATATTTCTTACAGGGAAAGGCTGTGGGAGTGAATGACATCTGGGTGGAACAGTTGAAGATATTGGATACCTTTGGAGTGTCATGGTTAATGCACCTTTTCAAAGTACCATGAAAGATGGGGAGGCGATACCACTAGACTAACAAACTGGGCTGGTGGTCCCCATTTTGAAAAAGAGGGATAGGAAAGTGTGTTCCAGCTATATTAGGATCATGCTCCTGAGGCTCCTTAGGAAAGCATATTCCAAGGTGCTGGAAAGGAGACTTTATCTGGCAGATGACCTCTAACTCCAGAGGTGCAATGAGGATAGTCCTAGTTGTGGAATAGCAGATCACGTTTGTCTTTGTTGTTATATTGGAGAAATTATATGAACTTAAAAGCATGGTGTACGTGTGTTTTTTTTGCCTATGGAAGTCATATGGCAATGTATCTCAGAATGTCTTGTGAGAGGCACTACAACTATTCTGTGCCCCTAACACATTAACATATACAAGTCACTGGAGCAATTGTTAGGTCAGATAATTCATAGTGGGTAAGAATCTCCTTCCGTGAGTGTATTTTATGTCTTACCTGTGTATGAATTTCACTAATAACATATTAAGATGCAGTCAATGTTTGGACAGTATACAATTTGGGTACATGATGGCTGCATCTTTGCTGTTTGCAGATGATGTTGTCCTGTTGGCCTCAACTGATCATAATCTCTGGAACACACTGGAGTATTTCCATACTGAGTGTAATGCAGCTGTAATGAAAACCAGTATCTCCAAATTAGGGGTCATTGTTCTTTTCTGCAAATGAGTAGATTGCAGTTTTCAGGTTACAGGGTAGATGCTACCCTAAATGTAAAAGTTTAAATATCTTGGAGTCCCTGTCATGAGTGAGAGTGAGTGCAGAGAACACTGTGATATGGCAGTACTACAGGCTTAATACTGGACTTTGGTGGTGGAGCAAGAGCTGAATCATAGCAAGAAATCTTCAAAATAGCCATTAATCTATGTCTGCATACTCAACTATGTTCATAAGCAGTAGGGAGTGACTGAAAGAATAAGATTACTGAAACAAATTGCAAAAACTGATCATTTACAGGATTATGGACTATCTCTCAACAACACAGTGAATAGCTCAGCTATCTCTGAGTACAGCCACTGAGCCTCTGGGTTGAAATGAGTCAGTTGAGGTGGTTTAAGCAGAAAGTGAGGATGCTCCAGAGGTGCTTCCTGCAAGAAGTGTACCTAACATTGCTCACTGGGAAGAAGCCTTGGTGCAGACTGATGACGTGTTGCATAGATTATATTCCTAGCTTATATGGAGCTTGGGAATGCATCGAAATCTCAATGGATGAGATGAGGACTGTTGTCATGGCTAGGGAATTATGGTCTGCCCTTCTCATTTGCTACCACTGTGACCCTCACTGGGACAATCTGTTAAGAAAATGGATTGATAACTGTATAGATAGATGGATGGATGTGCAGACAAATGGATGTTTGGGTGGGTGGATGAGTGGATGGATGGATACATGGGTGGATGGTGAGGTTTTTTTAATTATATAAATTAAAACTGTACGTCTGATTCACAGTGAGGGTTTTTAACAGACAGGTAGTGGCAGATTATTGGAGACTTAATATCGTCATTAATAATGAGTGCATGTGGGAGAAGATACAAACTTGATCCTGATATGCCAAGATCTTATTGATCTGTGAGCCGTGTGAAGCAATAAGACAACTTAAGTTTGTAATCAAAGTGAAGAGAACCATTCCTGATTGACTTATTGAGAATAAACAGTAAAGCCAGTACTCTCTATCACTGCAGGCATCTTTGCATCCCACTCTATGGTCTGGGAACAATGAATGGAGAAGCAATGCCACGTGTTGTTCTAGCTAGAACAGGCCAACCTGGCCACTGCCACTAAACTAATACATTGCTTGTGTATGCCCATAGATCACCACAAAACTGTGCTGGAGCATATGCAGATATTCATTTACTGTATAACATCTAAGTGGGGTACATATGTAAGGGCTGGATTTAACCTAGGATGCTGTTGACTAAATATCAGAGGACACATTCCACTTTTTATGTTTACATTGTTATATTATTTTGAATAATATAATTTTGGTAGATATAGACATATAAAAAGTTAAACATTCAATACAGAAGGTGAAAATGAGCTCTGTTACTTATAACAGAAAAAATGCCCTAGAAAAATCATGTATAACTCTATATAAGAAATTGGGTAGAAGAAAAAATATCGAAAATCATGAAAATTGTGAGCCTTTAAATATAAATACTTGGCTTGTGGCTATGCTTGTATTCCAATGTTTTTTTTTTTAATTTTAAAAGACTTTTCTTATTATCCTGCTTAAGGAAAAATAATTGTTGTCAGCTTTTGCTCTGAAGGAGATTCAGTTCAGCTTGTGCAACAGGATATCCAGAATATAACTAAAAGCATGTTTGACAAAGACTTAAAGAAAACATACATCAGCATTGTGAAGGCTACTGTAGGCATGGGCTATAACTGCACCACCGGCCACAAATACATTATCTTAAATAAAATCTTATGGCCACCAAGATTAGGGTCTCTTCATTCACTAAACTGATTTAAGTATTAAAAAGGCAAACAAATTTAAATCAGTAAAGTATTAAATGCAGCTTGGGCACAGGATCATGTAGAAAATATGCACCATTTTCCTTGGTATGGACCTATACCATCTTCACACAAGAATAGGCTTCAAGCTGAACACCCCACTGAGCAGAGACATTCGTATACCTCCCCTAACACTTTCTCATCTCTCTCTCTCTCTCTGGGTTTCAATGTGTTCAAATTTTCATTTGACCACAGTAACTGCATTTTGAATAAACTCTTACATACTCACACATATGCACATGCACACACATATAAGTAAATAAATAACAAGCCACAAGTTTCAAGTGAATAAACAATAAAACCACTTTATTTAAGAAAAACGTGTTAAGTATTGTGGTTAACAGTTAAATATGCTGGGAAACATATAACTGTACAGGGAAACAGAAAACAATCACTTTGAACAAATAGATTAAAAAAGAAAGACTCCTGTCTACAGCTAGACATCTTTCTAGGTATTCCATAACTAGAAGACTTTTTTAAACAAGAAACATCTTTCACTTATGACATAGGCAATCATATTTATATAAATGAAAACAAGCCATATTAACATATTTTCAGTTTTAGTTATTATATATCACATATCGATCTAGAACTTTATTTGGCTCATTCAATTCCTCCCTTCCTTTAAACCTCTTCCTCCACCAAAAGATTATTCTGCATGTATTGTTCCCACAATTCCAATAAAAATTAACTCAGCAACGTACCAAATAAAAACACTTTAATATTCAAATGGAAAAGCTTTTGGGCTTTCACAAACCCCTCCTCAGTGCTAAAAAACATTAAAACAATACTGGTGTATTTAAATACTATAACCTAAATCACACAGCCTATAGAAATTCACCATCAATAAATCAATTAAAACAGTACACATTTTTAAAAAAGATATAACAAGTTTCTTATTGAGAATTCTAACATAGAACTATTTTAAACATGATTGTTTAAATTTAAGCACATGTTTAAGTGTAATAGTTTGGTTAATACCCTGTGGACAGTCAGCTTGTAGTTTTAATATCCAGTTATTTCTTTAATCTCATGTCTATTATTTAGATCGCCCCTTCTCATGTTTTTAGTAATCATATCTGTAACCCTAAAAGTAAAGGTATGGAACAAATCAGTATCACTAACATGTCTGGCCAAGGAATTAGTTAATACATTCCTTCTAATATTTGAATTATGTTCTATAATTCTGTCTTTTAATCTCCTTGTAGATTTCCTGACATAAAAACTAGGACATGCCCTACAGGTCGCAAGGTATACCATGGTGATGGAATTACAGGTTGCAAAAAGGCATATCTTCCATTAATTGATGGGTGTACTAAATGTAAATCTTTTTTGATGAACTTACAACAGAAGCAGTTATGGGATGGAAAAGTGCAATTTTTACCAAATTGTCTAGTTACAGAACTAAATCGCACATCCTTATAACATAAAAGTTGCTTAAGGTTAGAACAATTATGATAAGTAAACTTAGGTTGGGTTCCAATCTGCTGCAATTTGGATATAGTTCTTAAAATGCCCCAATTATCAGATATAATTTTCCATATACAATTGCTGCACCTACTGTATGTAGTTGCATATCGTACCATCTGTGTGTCATCACAAGAACTATTTGTAGGGCCATCTACCATTATGTCATTACTGAAAAATGGCTTAGCTATAGTGCCTCTTAATGAGATAACATCCAGACTAGTACTAGCTAATGTATCAGTGTCATATCCCCTGTCAATTAATTCATGTATCATCTCATCTGTTTGTTGTATACATTTATCAGAATCAGTATTCAACCAACCTACTCGTACAAATTGTCTGTGCTTTGACAATCCCTCTAAAAACATGTGGTGCATGCACACTCTTTTTATGTAACTATTTATTTCTATGGATAGGCTTTCTATGTATAGTCATGTGCATATCATTCCCATCATAATTCAGGGCAAGATCCAAAAATTCAATGTTACTAGAACAGGCAGTCATGGAAAATCAAGAAATCTGTGTTGTTATTTAAGAAATATGTAAACTTGAATAAGTTCATCAGTCTCACCTTCCCAAATAAAGAAGATGTCATCCACAAAACGTTTAAATAAAAGGAACTTTACTTGAAAAGCATTCAAGGCCATTGTTGTTATTGTTGCGACTTTCAGCTTTTCCCGGTTAGGGTTCGCCACAGCGGAACTCCGGTCCATTAATGATTGGCAGTTGATTTTTACGTACTGAATTGCCAGCCCTGATGCACAACCTTCAACGAAGGTACTCCCATTTACGCATGTCTCCACGCAGAAGACGCTGTAACTGAGAGTCGAACCGGACAGCGTCTTACTATGAGGTGATAACGCTACCGCAGCACCACCACCAGTCAAGGCCATTGTAAATAACTTAATTCTCCCATTTATCTAATACTAGATAAGTATATGTGTTAGCGATGGGATTACCCATTGCTATACCTAAGACCTGACGATAATACCTGTTATGAAAAATAAGAATCCACAAAAAGTAAAAAACGCTGTATGTCATGAACTCCACCAAGAATGAACCAAAAGGCGAATACGTAAAAAACAGTTTATTGCATATACTCCATCAAATTAAGCACGTTCATCCACTAAAAACATGGACTTCATCAGAATACTCAGCACTTAGCATTACTCATTTTGACTAAATGCTTTTTTTGGATTATTTGTTATGAAAAATAAACGTTATTTTCTAAGATAATTTCAAGTAACTCACATATGGTTTTGACCGTCTATTTGAGAGTTGGCTATATTTACATACCAGGTCCCTAATGGATGACATACCATAATCATTTGTAATCACTGTAAACAAGGATTTTATGTCAAGGACAACAATTTGAAAATGTACACATGTTCTTTTTCTAAATCACTCATTCAATTGCCTCAAAAAGTCACCGATATCCTTGATAAAACTCTTTACATTCTTAAGATATTGACATAGTATATTCTGTAAGTATAAGGATATAGGCTGAGTAGACCAACCTCTCCCTGAGACAGTTGGTCTCATGGGGATTGGTTCTAATGATTTGTGAACCTTGGGTAAACTATATAGTATATCACAGAGCAGGGAATAGTAAACTAATTGAAAGTATTAATGGTGATATCATTCATCATCTGAAGATCAAAAATCAGCATATTAATGCCACTTATAGGCTTATTTACATCAGAATCAGACAATTCCCTAAAATATGTTAAAATTAAATACACTGTTTCTAAATAGTCTTTCTTATTCATTACAACAATAGCCCCACACTTGTCAGCCTCTTTTATCACAATGTCTTTCTTCTTTTCCAATTTCAGGAGAGTTCATAGGTTCATAGGTGTATACTAGGCTAATGGCCTTGGGGCCTTTGCAAGCCTAGCCATAGGATTACCCTGGCATAGTGCCACTCAGCCTTAGTTCCCAGTGCCTCTGCCTAGTAGAGCCACTGGAGTTATCCCCAGGGTGAATTTTCTGTTTCCCATCCACTCATCCAGATTTCTCTTGAGGAGGGTCAGCGAGGTGCTCTGATTGACATGTACGGAAAGTCTGTTCCATAGCATGGGCCGTCTTTGGGTTATGAACCTGTTCCTCCAGCATGTTCTGTTAATTGTGGTAATGAAGTTGAGGTCTCTGGAGCATGTGGGGTGGAGGAATTGGGATTTCTTTAGATGTAACATTTCTAACAGAGATGGGTCAGACATGGCTTTGTAATTCAGGCAGTGTTCGCCTCTAAGTAGGTGATATGAGACAGAGAATAGTTGGAGGTTTTTGAGTCTGTCCATGTAGCAGAAGTGTTTAAGGCCTAGGATCCTCTTTGTGAGGTACTTTTGTGGCCTCTCCAGTTGTTGCAGGTGTCTAGTGAGGTGCATGCCAAATGGGGCATTGTACTTGACAATTGGCCTAATGAGGGAAGAGTAGAGAGAGACAATGACCTCTTTCTTCCTGGATGCAAAATTCTTAGTAATGAGATGTGCCACATAGAAGGACTTTCTGACCACAGTGGCAACGTGGTGATCAAAAGAGAGGTTACTGTCAATCTCAATCTGTGTTCCCAGATTTCTTATAACACCTTCTGTGTTCAGTGGACTACCATCAATGTGGTAATTCATGGATACCAGGTTCTTCCCAAAGGGGATGAAGACACATTTGTTGGCATTGCTCTTAAGGCCATGGTTCTGACACCAGTCGCTGGTCTCAGTGAGGCCATTCTGTAGGATGTCAACATCACTTGGGGGGTTAATAATAGCACCCGACTTATAAACATCTGGGTTTTTTGGTACTTTTTGAAAAAAAAAATTAAATGAGTTATGTCTGGATAGTGAGTGGAGTGATTTGATCACTGCAGATGTCGTTTCCTTATATACTGTGATTCCTCAAGAAAGAGGTATCTATATGGTTAGAATTTTTTTGTGCACAGCTACAAATTTTAATACTCATGAGATTACTACATTCTGTATTTTGTTAGAGTTAGCTTTAACTAACAATTTATTTGCATTTAATAAATATATTTTTAAGTAAATTAAGGGTGTTGCTATGGGGGCCAGTGTTGCCCCTGTGTATGCTAATTTAGCTTTGAATGAATGGAAAACAACAGGATTGTTTAAAACTAAGTTTTTTAAATATGTAAATATCTAAAGATGTATGTCAGATTTATTGATAACCTATTTTTTCTTAGTAATGCACCCTCTGATATTATTTAAGGACTTCATGATACCCAAAATCAAAGTAGTGATTTTTTTTAAGTTCAAGTTGTAAGATGCATCAACATAAATAATTTTTGGATAGCAATGTTAACATTTGATAAGGCTTTCAGGGTCTTTAATTCTAATAATTATAGGAAACCAATTTATAAAAGTAATTTTATGCATGTAAGTTGTGGAAATCCTGCTTAGGTTAAGAATAATGTAATTAAATCCCAGGCTATTAGTGGTTTTGTGATAATCTGAATTTCCTAATGGTGTGTTCCTTAAGAGGGAAATAAAGAGGAATTTTTACATAATATTTTTGATCACGTTATTGACAATAATAGTAAATATACCCCCATTTTAGATTTTAATGACTGGAATGTAGTTGCTAATTGTTATCTTTCATCTGAGAGAAAGCTATTGGCCACAGTGGTAACTTATAGATGATAGAGCTATTAAAATATTGTCATCAACAACTGGAGAGTCTTTCGTGCTTCTCCTGGAGTACTCAACAAAGTGGAGAAATGCTCAAGATTTATTTGTAAAAAAGGGTGTACCCTGAAAAATAATTTGGAAGTTGCCCATGCTTATATTTATAAATACAGTAATAGTTCATGGCTTGCTACATATAAGAGTGGTTCATGTAAGTCATGTTGTTAGGGATCAATTACTATTTGGATTGGGCATATATGGATATAAAACTGAGGCTGTTCTTTACTGTGCATTGTGTGAAAAATGTAGTTCATTTATATAGGTAAAACAGAAATTTGTATGAGAGAATTGCAGAGCATATTAATGCAATTAAAATAATGATTATTTAAATGCTCTCAGTAAACACTCAATTGCTTGTAGTAATTTTATAGAAACTTTTATTTATTTATTTATTTATTTATTTATTTTTGTAGACAATGGTATGGGTGGCAATTTGAATAATTATCTTCAGATAAAAGAACTCATGTGGCAGGTTAAACCTAACGTGAAATTACCTGGATTGAAAAGGCATCAATGTCGTAGAATGCTAAATTGATGATTTGTAAACATTTTGTTCAATGATTTTTTACTTATATGAATTTTAATGGATTATGTAAGGAATGTGCTTATTGGTGCATTGTGTCATGTGACCTGTAAATGTTTGTGTAAATGTGGAGTGAAACTCTTTTAGGCTCAGATTTGATGAAGTCCATTTTAGACAAAAGCACTTAACTGCGGATTATATTATTTTTGGATCTCTTTCCATTTCAAGTGATTTTGTTGGTTTTTTTTAGTTGTTTGCACATCTGTGTATGCCCCTAGAGACAGTTAAAGCCTGTTCAATGCCAGTGTCATGGTTATGATGCATCTGTTAGGAGAGACTAGTTAATGTGTGAGAGAGTTTGAGAAAGAGGGATAAGTAAGAGGACTGTATACCTTTAATATCACTAGTACATTGCTTGGGGGAAAGTGTATCTCTTACAAGAATGACTGGAAAACTTTGCTAAAAAGGAGCTGCTGATAATTTTGGAATGCACAGTACTCTGTAGTCATTACAAAAGCAGTCAGTATGATTAGCTTGCAATTCTGGTCGTGAATTGCCTACACAGTAGGGTGGACATCTTGTACAGCCCATTTATGCTATTCCATTGAGCCACTAAGCACCCTATTCAACAATAGCCTAAGTACAGGCTTCATTCCAGCAGAGTGGAGAACTGCCATTGTCATCCCTTTGCAGAAAGGTGGCGCCATTACTGACCCTGGAAACTATCTTCCCATTAGCTTGACAAGTCTGATCTGTAAGGCCATGGAGCATATTATTATTATGACCCTCAAAAACAAGGACATAGGCAATCTCTAAGCATTTGACCCCACCCAGTTCGGATTCGTCAAAGGCAGATTTTGCCTATTGAACCTGGTTGACTTTTTTGAGACTGTCACCAAGGCACTGGATGAGGGAAAGTCAGTGCATACAGCTTACCTTGACTTGGCCAAAGCCTTTGACACAATCCCCCACTCGGGCATCATCAAAAAGCTAAAACAACTAGGCATAAATCCCTATCTCATCAGGTGGGTGGCCAACTGACTCACTGATTAGGACCCACAAGATCAAAATAGGTGCCACCACCTCCAACAGCAGACCTGTCACTAATGGTGTCTCCCCAGGGATCTGTCCTGGGACCCCTATTGTTTGTCGTCTACTTCTCAGAGGTCCAGGCAAAGACAAAATGCCTGTGGCTGACCAAGTTTGTGGACAACTGTAAGTTGTGTGCTGTCACTGACTCCCCAAATGATGTTAATATAGTTAAAGAGGGTCTCACAGCAGCAAATGACTGGTGCCAAATTCATAGGTTCATAGGTTCATACTAGGCTATCTGCCCGAGGGCATTTACACGCCACCCCTTTAGTATGGGGAACTATACCCATTATTTTGCTGTGCCTCTTTCGAGCAGTGACATTGAGGTAATCCCTGGGGTATATCTGCGATCTCCCATCCATTGGTCAAGATTTCTCTTGAACAAGGCCAGTGCTCTGCCTCACATATACTGGGATTTTGTTCCACAGCATAGGAGTCTTTGGGTGATAAATCTATCCGCTCTGATGGATCTAGATTTTTGAGGTGAAGCATATTCATCAAATCTGGGTTTGACATGGCCTTGTATGTTAGGCAAAGGTCACCTCTGAGCAAGCGGTGGCGACTGAATAGAGCTGGAGTTCTTTCAGTCGGGCAGCATAGGACAGATTTTTGAGACCCTTTATCCTTTTGGTGAGGAACTTTTGTGGCCTCTCCAGCTGCTGCAAGTGTCGGGTCAGATACATTCATGGGGCATTGTACTCAATCATTGGTCTGATGAGTGATGAGTAAAGGGAGACCATGACCTCCCTTGATCTAGATGAGAATCCTTCATGATAAGGTGGGCAATGTAGAAGGTCTTCCTAACTACTTTAGCTACATGGGTGTCGAATGATAGACTACTATCAACCTGGGTCCCCAGGTCCCTGATAACTTCTTCTGTGCTCAGTGGATTGCCACCTATTTGGTAGCTAGGGGTAACCTTGTTTTACTATGCATTTTTGGCATTTAACTTTAGGCCATGGCTCTGGCACCAGTTATCCGTTTCTGTGAGACCCTTCTGAAGGATATCTGTGTCAGATGTGTTTTCTACTATGGCCCAGTTTGCAGTCATCTGCAAACTTTGTCAGCCATAACCCTCCTGTGTTTGCTTGTACTTCAGAAAAGTAGATGCCAAACAAGAGTGGGCCCAGGACTGAGCCCTGTGGGACACCACTTGTGACAGGCTTTGAGTCTGACATGGCGCCAGCAACTCTGACCCTGTGGGTTCTGTCACTCAGCCAGTTTGCAATCCATCTTGTGATGTATGGGTTAACATTTAAGCTGATGAGGTTTTCAATGATACGCCAGATTGAGGTAGGCTGTATGGACTGCCTTTCCCTCATCAATGGCTTTGGTGACTGTTTGAAAAAGTCAACCAAGTTTAAAAGGCATGATCTGCCTTTGACAAAGCCAAACTGGGTTGGATCCAAAGTCTGCAAATTCCCTATGTCTTTATTTATGAGGTCCATTATGATCCTCTCCATGGCTTTGCAGATAAGGCTTGTCAAGCTAATGGGCGGTAATTTCCAGGTGGGACCACAGTTGCAGTGGGTATGTATCCAGAGGTAAGACTTTGATTAAACAGCTGTCCTAGCTGTGGGTTTAATTCATCATTGAGTTCATGGAGCACACAGCTGGGGACACCATCGGGTCCCATGGATGCTGTGTTTTGGAGAGAGCAGTTCTCACTTGGGCTGGAAATGTTTGGGGGCTGCAATCGTTTGGTATAGATATCTCACCTTAGAAGTTTGCACTGAACCTGTCAGCCAGTATGTTGGCAATGTCTGTAGGATCAGTAATCTTCACATCATTTTGAACTAGTTCTGAGCATATCTGGGAGTTTCCTCCCAGGTTTCTAACATAGCTAAAGAAGGCCTTATGATTGTCTTTTGAGTCTTTAGCTATTTTTCTCTCAAAATTTGCTTTGGATGATTTTATGAGAGCTCTTAGTTTTTTACTTGTAGTGATCAAGGGTGTCTTACCTTTTAAGGATTTTGCTCTATCTTGTAGTAGCTTCCTCCTTTTGTTGTAGAGTTTGTTTATGGCTGGGGTCCACCAGACTGGATGCTTGCCTTTGGTACAAAGAGTCTTTGTTTTTCTTGGGATTGCCTTATTCATGCAGTCCTGCAGGTGCTGGTAGAAGGCATTTGTAAGTGATTCAGAGTACTGTGGGGCCTTAAAGGAGACCACACTAGTCTTTAGAAGTGTGAAGTCGGCAAAGTTCTTTACTGTGGTCTTTTTATTTCAGGTGGGGTGGGATGAGGACCTCCAGCGAGATTAGTTTGTGATCTGATCTCACCAGTGAGGGGTATACTTCGGTGTTGAACATTGTGCTCCCATGTTCGTGATGATGAGATCAAGTATGTTATCTCCTCTTGTGGGGATGGTGACTAGTTGTTCCATGGCATTTGAGTTTATGAATTCCAGGAACTTTTGGGCTAGGGTGTTTGGGCTTGAGTAGTGTCCCCAGTCTATATTAGGGTAATTGAAGTCACCTAGTATGATGGTGTTTGGTGATACATTTATCCCTCTAGTGTTTTCAGGAAGGCCATGTGAGGTTCCTGAGTTTGTGAGGGTGGCCTGTAACATGCTACAATTTGCAGAGCAGTCTTGCCTATGGTTAATTGCACCTGGATGGTCTCCGATGCATCGTCGTTGCCACCAGTCTTGAGGTGTGGGTGTCCTTGATGAATATGGATACCTCCTTTCTTGGTATTGTCCGGATTTTGGGGCCGGTGGGCATGATATGAGGTAAAACCTGATAGTGCTGGGGTGCTCTCAGGAGCCTTGAACCAGGTTTCTGTCACAGCACAGACATCGATGTTCTCCATACTGAGAAGGGCCGCATTTTGAGATTTAGACTTCTGGCATTGAGCAGCATTACCCTTAGTTTTTCCTTTTTGTGTTCTAGGGTGGTAGGTTTAGAATTTGAGCCTTGCCTAAAAAGGCACTATGGGGTGGCAAGAGCCTTTGCCAATATCCGAATCCCAGGGTGACAGGTGGGCTTGTCCAGCATGTCATCCCAGGCAGACAGACACTGGATCCCCTTTGAATGACACCAGTGTTTAAGCCAATTGTTAAAGCTGATCATCTTATCTCTGTATTGTGGCATCATTCTTGGTGAAGGTAGGATACTGCGCAAGGTCAGGGTCATACCTGCCTGGGCTACATAATCAGAGAGCTCCTCAATGTCTCTTTCTCAGGTCGTTTACACCAGCGTGGACAATGACTGAGTCATATTTGTACCTGCTGTTGAGAGACCTGAGTGCTCTGTGACCTTCTCCTTACTCAGTCTGGTGAGCGGGGCGCCAGTGTGTCTGACTATGGAGTCACCAATGACTAGTGTGTCTGGCATTGTGTTCTGTGACTGTTTGACACTCTGACTGTGAGGTCTATGTGTTGCAGGTGTTGTGTTCTGAGGTGGTGGTTGTTTGGGTGTCTGCTTTGGTGGCCTCTGCTGTTTTGGTAGATTTTTGATCAGAGCCTCAGTATGTCTTTGTGTGTTTATGTGTCTGATTTGGGGTTGTGATGGTACTATGTGAGCCTGGGTCTATAGTGTGTGTGGTAACCTGCTCCTCCTGACTGGTCTTGCCAGTCCTATGTTGAGAGAGCTCAGCCTCCAGTTTGGCCGTATAGTTGCATCTCGCATGTATTTGGGAGGAGGAGAGGGTTGTCTGTGTACATGAGGCAATTGTAACATTGCCTCAATATTAGGTTCACCAGCTGGGCAGGAGAGGACACTAGCAACTGATCCTCGACATGCTAGAAGGAATAGACAAAAACTTTAAAAATCCGGGGATGTGGGTGACCTAGAAATGGGGTTTGCCTTTTGGGGTACTATCTATGACAAGAGTGCCGTATCAAGGTAATAAGTACTGTAGGAGCAAGTGCTAGGTTTAACAGATAGAGAATAGTCTACTTGGAGTCAAGTAGAGATGATCTTTCAAGTAGAGATGATCTTTTTAGTTATAGGATACGCAGATTAGATCAGTAGTATAGTTCGAGGAAGGTAGTTTTAAGGGAAAATTTGAAGAGTGGACTTTAGGTGGCCCGAATAGTTTAAACTGCCCTAGTGTGCAACAGTGGCAACTCCATCCGGAAAAAAACGTTAAAGCCTTAAGTTAAATGCAAAAAATGTATTATCATACCATTCGGCAAAAACACGATCCCTACTGATTGCCACATTAATGGCAACCCCCTAAGCATACAACCTGTGGTGAGACACCTGGGTACACAACTTGACAACAATCTCACATTTGACCATCATGTAGTGGCAGTGGTCAGAAAAACATTTTACTTGGTCCACCTCATAAGTAAAGGGATTGCATCCAGAAAAAAGGAGGTTATTACCTCTCTGTACTCCTCTCTCATTAGGCCAATGATTGAGTACAAAGCCCCATTTGGTATGTCCCTCTCCAAACACCTGCACCAACTGGAAAGGCCATGGAAATACCTCATAAAGAGACTGTATCATACAGATTGCTTAGATGTGATCTGTGTCTCACCTACAAGGCAATCTCAGACCCTGCTCTACTAGAGATACTCCATATCCATAAGTCTAACTTGTCGCATAGTACCCGATTGAAAGACTTAAATCTAATATGTGACATTAACAAAACCTGCTGGAAAGACAGGTGTGTCTCCCATAGGCTGCCCTGTCTCTGGAATAGACTCCCCATACACGTCAAACAAAGTATGTCACTGACCCTCTTCAAGCACAGCCTTAATGAGTGGATGGGTAACCACAAATTTGTCCCAGGGGTTCCACCTGTGTCCCTCATTCACAGGGGTGACAGATGCTGATCAGGGTTTCTTTTTTGGGGATAAACTCTTGGCTAGGCTTGTAAGGACCCCATAGCCATTAGCCTAGTAATCTCCTATGATCCTATGATCCAGCAACCACTTTCAAGCCAAATAAAATAAGTCACTTCTTATTGGTGCACTGGGAGACTGGGTACTCCTACAGTCACTGCAATACTTTTGGTGGGGGGACTCGAGTGAAGAATCAGATGACAGGGATTGTGAAGTAAAATAAAAGTCAGCCTTTCCTACCTCTGGTCAGGTGTAAAGTGGACAAGATTATAACTAGTCACATACAGTTTCCACTGATAATCATTGCCAGCATTGTTTCTGTTAGTGTGCCATTTGATTTTAAGCTTTTTGGGTATTCCAATTTTTATTTCCAGTCTTGAGACCACTGAGTTAGTAAAAACAAATAAAGAGGGCATGGAGGGACAGGGGAACTACACAAATGATTGTGTTTTGTTTTAGTCTAGCTGAAGCTTCACCCAGAGTGTTTTATTCAGTTTTAGCTTTGAACAGATGTTACTTGACAATTTATAATAGCACCTAAAATGCAATGCAATATGTGTGCATCCCAACAGGTACAAAAATTATTGCAATGCACCGTTAATAAGATGTTCATCCAGAAACATTTAAGATCCATTTTCTGATTTTCCATTCCATATAGATCATCAATAGCTACACGTTCACACTGTGCTTTTGCAGCTTATCTATAAGGTACCTTCATAAAGTTACTATGTTTCCCTGCCTCCTATACTGTATTTATTCCTCTATCAATAAGAGGCTTTTCCCAGATTTTACTGGCATAATGTAAGAGATGATTTGCACATGCTTGTACTTAAACACACACACGCACCCGCCCGTATGCATGCATGAATATGCACAAGCAAACATGCTCGCACACATATGCATGTATGAATGTACATGAGCACAAGTCCACTCACACACACACATGCACACACACACTTGCACATGTCAGTGCATACAAAAATGCACACACACACACACACACACACACACACACACACACACACACACACACACACACACACACACACACACACACACACACACACACATTCATTGATGTCCTAGACACCCTAGTCCAGGCCTACTTGCTGATGTTGAGAAACTGAGAAATGACTGATGGTTTGAGCCATATATTGTGGCAGTAATGTCCACTGTTGTGGTGATTCATATTGAAATGTATAGCTATTTCGCTCCATTGCACCTCATCCCTCCACATGAAAGGTGCACAGTGATGTCAATACCAGATTCAAGTGCACAGGCAAGCTTGCATGACATTTATTTACACCCTCATTCCCTCACTTCATGGCAACCTGCCCCTCATGTATTAACGGTGAAAAGTTTCAGAAATATTAAGCAGAAGGTCACATCACATGTGGTGCATGCTGAAGGGAGAGCTTCCTGGTCCTAAAGCAATTCATAATGTCCAAATTCACTAACATTCAAATCATTGCCAACATGGGTGTATAAAGTAAAAGACACTCCACTGTTAAATAAACATGTAAAAAGAGAATGCAGCTGGTATTGCTAAGTGCTCCCCCCAAATGGACGAACAATTTTCCCCACCCTAATTTATCCCTGGATAATTCCCTAAGAACATGCCAGTCATGAGGAGTTTCTTGGATAATTCCCTATCATGCCAGTCATGGGGAGTTTAGTGAGACCCAGCCCCTCCTCTCATTATAGGTTCATAGGTTCATAGGTTCATAGGACATTCATTATTTGGACATTTACATCTCATCTACTGGTGAGCTACGACAAGGACACAGACTTCCTGTGCATTAGAAAGGGAGTACTTAGATACATTTTCTATGGACCTGACATTTTAGAGAGACATTAAAAATAAGAGAACATTTTAGGATAACCACATAACACTTCAAAGACCAGTAGTAACAGCAACTATAGTGTCTTAAATCACATCAGCAAGCACATGCCTAGCACCAAAGGTTTTTTAAGCCATCAGGGAAGTGGGTAGCATGTGGTAGAGACTCAGTACTATTGTATTTCAACTCTGCTCAAGCAACCTAAGTCCATTCCCAATCCAAAGTCATCTACATCATGAATATGCATTTTTCTACTGGATCAGAGTTTGCTGCAGCAGGTCTGCAAGCTTCCATGTGTCAGATTAAGAAAGTCAGTGTAACCATGTTAGACATTCAAAAATCATAAGCTCTATATAATATGTATTTATTTAGCTGTTTGTATGACATTTATTCATCCACATCTTTCCTTCTTTCTTTCTTCACTACTCAATCCAGCCTGTAAAAGAAGGTCATTCCTTCAGTGAGCAGTGCTGACTACCCTCCTTCCACCCACTTCCTTTGAAATGATGTCATCTTCCACTGGCTTCTATACCAAGCTGAAGTATACAAGGTACTGTATCCCTGCAGCCATCCCTAAGTACTGCATGGCGTCAAGCTCTTCTAGTAAACAGGACAAAATGGCAGAATGAGAGCCCCTGAGAATTATCATTTGAACCGATTTGCAGCTTTTTCTTGGTACAGCTATAGGTGCAGAAATATCAGGATTGACATAGATACTGGTTTCCATGCTGCCTATTTGCACAAGCCAGCCATGCCTTATACAACCACACATGTTCCCTGGTCTCTGCAAAGGTGTAGAAAAGCTTTAGATTCTTCTTCAAAGAGCTTTTTGTCAGTTACCCACTTCCAGCTCCTCTCTAAGCTCATCTTCTGATGATCCTAGGTCTGTTTTTGAACCCAGGTCTCTATCTGCACAAACAAAAATCTTGTCTGTCTTTCAGCAGAGTGACTATGTCACCATATTTAACTTGCAAACAATGAAAGACAAGGAGCAAGCTTAAAGCAAAGCTTATTATTTGTCCAGTGGAATGCAGGAAAAAATACCTCCATCCACAGAAGACGGTCTGAGGAATGACATCATTCATTTCATTATTCATTTCATCATTATTCAAAAGCAAACAAGTTTATCACCTAGGAAACCTGCATTGGGGACCACCTTGAAAACAAGTTTAATTTCTTTTCTTCTGCATTTTGTTAGTTTTATCATTTTCACTGTTCATGGGACAACACATTTTTCTACCACTGTCATCCAAGCAGCAAAAGTCTCACGGCTAAATAACATATTATTTGGTAGGGTAGGGAGGTAAAGTCAAAGATTGTCCACCTTTAATATTCATGGCCTTCTTAATTTATCTTTAGTTTCCTTACCTTTGTAATAATTTAATGACTGCAACCTCAGAAGTTTCTAACAGAGAAAATCAGGGACTGCAGCACATGCCTTACACAGACTGACTAAAGTCCCTGTCACTATACTATGTATCGTATAGACTTCTTAGGGGAGACATGCCTGACTTACAGAGCAATTTCAGACCCAAACCTAATGAACTTGTTGCATATCTGTTAATCAAACGAGACTGGCACTACCCATTCCAGGGATCTAAATATGGCCTGCAACTTAAATAGGACATGTTGGAGGGACAGATTTGTCTCCTTGCAACTGCCATATCTTTGGAATAGGCTGCTAATTCATGTGAAGCAGAGAACCTCTATGACATTGTTCAAGAGGAACCTGGAAGCATGGATGAGGCACCGTAAATTCAAACCTGAAATAGCACCCACAACCCTCCTGGAGATGGGCAGTCATTACTAAATGTAGTCTTGGTTATGGATTAGCATTTCTATGGTATTACATTGGGATGAAATGGCTAGGCTTGAAATGACTATGATCCTATACATATACCTGTGCCCATGTGTGTGTGTGTGTGTGTACATGTTTATGAGCGTGTATGTTAGTGTTTGTGTGTGTGTGTGTGTGTGTGTGTGTGTGTGTGTGTGTGTGTGTGTGTGTGTGTGTGTGTGTGTGTACACATGTTTATGGGACTGTATGTGTGTATGTATGTGTGCATGTCTGTGTCTGTCTCTCTGGTGTGTGTGCATGTGTACATGTTTATGAAAGTGTATGTTAGTGTTTGTCTGTGTGTGTGTGTGTTCATGTTTATTAGTGTGTGTGTGTGTGTGTGTGTGTGTGTGTGTGTGTGTGTGTGTGTGTGTGTGTGTGTGTGTGCACCCACGTGTGTGCGTGCGCACGTGGGTGTGTGTGTGTCTAGGTACGTGTGCAGTTAATTATTTTCCTCCAATATGACTTTCATGACAAGTATATTTTTTTTCAAAAAATACTGTAAAGATAAAAAATATAACAGATCAGACTTTTTGTCATGTTTGACAAGGGGTGTCTGATAGCTTAGCAATAACTTTATTATTATACTTGTTCATATGGTTCAATTGTTTAGAAAATGTTTCTAGAATTAAATTAATGCATTTATTCATAATATGACATGAAAACGGAATCTGTATTTTACTTGCTACAGAATCCTCCCTCCCCATCAACACCACTTCTACGTAATGAACATACAGCATGTAATACAAACATATATACTTTTCAGGTTGCAGGAATTTCCTGGTTACCTTTATAATTAATGTTTGTGATTAAGATCAGTCCAATGAAATATTGCAGAGCTAGCCGCCCAGTGGTGTAAACGATGGCTCTAGATGACTGTCACTGTTGAAATGACATCCCAACCCCATGTGTAAAAATGGGAAAAAGGGGCTGTAGATGGATGGATGGATGGATGAAACACATAAATACATACTTTTCAGGTTGCAGGAATTTCCTGGTTCACTTTATAGTGAAAGCTTTTGCTTAAAATCAGTCAAATGAAATATTACATTTAGATACTGAAATGAGACTCTACTAAACTAGACACAGTTTCTGAGCCACAAAGTTTTTTTTTTTTTATTCTTTTTATCCAGCTTTTCTCTGTAGTTGTGTAATTCTGAGTACCTTAAAGGTTATGTTACATTTAAGTACTGATCTGGTACTGATTCCGTCAAGCCAGTAAACTTCCCTGAGACACGACTTCTTGTCCTAACCATCATCTACAATCCTGCCTAAAAATTATGTTCCAGATAATTTGTCTGAGAAATAAATTAGTCAGTTTTCACTTGTTTGCGTTTGGTAACTGGAAAGTCTGTTAGGTATAACTGCATGCTTTAAGTGGCAGCTCATAAACTTTGATTTGGTTAACCACCACAGAATTTCTATTTGTGATACTGTGAACCCATGTTCAGGAATGAAGAGAGCTGAAATCTGAGAGGAAAGCTGCTCTTTATTAAGGAAGAGTTTAGTCTGGGTTTGCTGTAGTAGAGATGTAGCATGATCCACAGACAAGGGATGCATGTGCTGCAAGGATGTTATGATGCACTAATGCTTACTCTTCAGTCAGAAGGTGTAAAATTAACTACTGCCATTAAGGAGAATCACGATGCTGAATAATGATCTACAACCAACACCATTAACCCCAACAAACACAGACACACACACACACACACACACACACACACACACACACACACACACACACACACACACACACACACACACACACACACACACACACACACACACACACACACACACACACACACACACACACACACACACACACACACACACACACACACACACACACACACACACACACACACACACACACACACACACACACAAACACACACACACACACACACACACACACACACACACACACACACACACACACACACACACACACACTGCCATAGTAGCCTGGATCCAGTCCAAGCTGCATAAGAAATTACAAGAGACCCTTAAAATGTAAATTAAGGACACATTTTCCAAGGAGAATATTCTGCCCTTGGAAGCAGATCAGATTGCATCATTAAACAGCTTCGCTACTGCTGGCCAGTGCCATAGGGTGCTCACTTGTTGGAACATGGCCTAAATTCTTGTCTAGGCTTGTAACGGCCTCAGGACCAATAGCCTAGTAACTTCCTATGATCCTTCCTATGATCCTAATAGTGACGATCACGAATTCTAAAGTCTGTAGAAACCTCCCTATTTATCAGGACAGAGACAGGCAGGGGAAATCCTAATTAGGACAGTACAGAAGAAAAAAATATTATACGGCATACGAATACAGGATAAGGAATTCAAAACTCGGACTTACTTATGCACCATATAATTTTGTCAAGAAGCATTTTTCGGACCTAAAATGAACATGCAAAGGACTAGCCATAACTCTCTTGTTCAACACAGTTGAATGCAATGAACCCATGCAGTTCATAGTATAGCAGTCAGTAAGCATATAAAATTATACTGAGTAACTGTAACATGAGGCAAGATTTCCTAGTACCACCACTGCAATCATTCATTGTAATGTCACTCAACAGCAACAGCTGTCATGTTTTCCACATGGAACTAAGCAGAATATGTAATTGTTTTACTTACTCATATGTAGAGTGTCTCAAGGCTACACTACAATAGCCTAGCTGGGAGGAAGAAATAATGACCTACTCAGCAAGTGCAACACAAAGTAGCAACTCATCTTGGAAAATATGTATAGACATGGCCTTGTATTATGAGATGGTCAGAACAACCTCTGTTTAAGAGAAGTCACACTTGGGATTAATTCCTAAAAGCCAAGGATGTTTTCTATTTCCTTTTCTGTAAAAGATAAGGTCATTGTGAATAACAGATGGCAATGAAAAAAATTCACAAAATAACAAATCCTGCAGTTATAGAACATCACATATCAGAAATAGTTCTGCAGCATTTTTATTTCCCAATGAATCTTTCATTAAAAATATTCCTCCTTTTTACAGAATGTTTCTGTTTTAATAACTTAAATGTGCAGTGTTTTGATGCTCATATTTGCAGCAACAGCGTTTCCAGATATTCTGTACTACTGCAGAGAAATTACAACTAAAACATGACAAAAAAACTTCTTACACAAACTAGTTACAGATTAAAAACACAAGTATGTATTATGTGTGTGTTTTTACTTCATTTCATTCAGAGCTCCTCAAGCTGGTTTACCACACAGCTGCACCAAACCAAGGGAGATATTTTTCATGTGCAGACAACAACTATTCAACAAGCAGACATTCACAGCCAGGATAAATCAAAAATTTGGAGTAATGATGAAAAGTATAATGTACATTTTGTTCTGTAAAGGATTCTCACTTCACTCTCCTTGGCACATGACAATAGAGGGAGGTTGTCATAATGGTTGAGGTATCTACTTACAAACACAAAGGACAGCGCTTGATTCTCATATGAGGTAACTTAATTCATGTTAAACAAAGCCCCTCATTGGCCCTATTTAAGTGTAATTTGGACGATTGAATGGGTAACCGGAAATTCACCCCAGGGTTTCCACCTGTGTCCGTCTTGGACAGGGGCAAATAGGTGCTGATTTCAGTATCTGCTTGAACCAGACACCCTTGAGAACACGGGTTGAACTTGGCTAGGTTAAGGGCCCTGGGTCTGTTAGCCTAGTAATCTCCTATGATCCTATAGGGTAGGCATATCTATAAGCCATGTACTGAAGTGGAACATTACTTTCAACAAATGGACTTATTTTAGTATGATTTTGTTTTATCTTTTTTTGTCTATCTATTTTAATATGCACTGTTTTTAATTTTTGTATGTTGAGTGAACAACAGGTGTTTATATACATTGTTACAGCTTTCAATCATCCGCAGAAAGTTTTATTTCCTATATTTAATTTCTTTGTCGCTTCCTCACCAGCATGCTATTAAAAATATATATGGGCTTCACCTACTAAAGCAAGAATCTCTGTAGACATAAAAAATAATACAGTGCTAAGAGGAATGGCTGTCTTGTACATCAAAATAACAGAAGGGAGGGATGATTTGCCTCTTTATTGGTAGTGTAGCCAATGGGTTCACTATGTAGTTGATTGTTTTCCCCATGATGTAAGTTTTATTCAGGACTGTCCATAAAGATGACTGTGGCACACTGTCAAAGGCTTTTCCTGTGTCCATAGTTTGGCTTAATCTGATCTGGATGAATAGTATCAGGCAAAGCCTTTAGGTATCCTTCCTCATACCTACCCTTCAGGAACCCCACTCAGTCGCTATGTAAAAAGAGTCAAGAAGGCAGGTTCCAGTCTTGTACTGGAATATTGCACAGAGTCTGCTTTTTTGGAAGAAATAAAATTGGCCTAAACCTGCTCATTCACTGGGCTGATTTATCTAACTTCAGCAGGACAATGACAGTCACTGATGAAGGAAGTGCACCTATTTGTATGGTTCGGTTATCTACACATGCTAGCATGTATTTCAAGTCCTTTATGGAACATTCTGTAAAAATCCACAGTTAACCCATCATATTCTTAAGATGAGCCATTTCTGAGAATGGTAGTTTGTATTTATAACTCATTTTTTTCCCTGTTCTAACTTGGGCAAAGTAATCTGTTTTTCTACGGATCCAAGACTGCCATGATATGCCATGTCTGGGATCTCATCTATTTTTCAGCAGTGCACCACCCAGTCATCTAAAATGTTCTTGTCCTGTACCACAATCTGACTACCAATTAGTCAGACTAAGGATAGAGCTAACACATTCCTCTTCCCCATCATGTAGACTAGCCATTTGTTTGGTAGTTCTCTCTTTTTACAACAAAATTCTCAACTTTCCATTTGCTTTTACCCATACCTTAGTTTTTGTAACATGGAAATTCCTCTTTAGTCTTTGCAAATTATACATTTTGGATATACTCTATATACTATTAACCATATTTTTTTCCTTTCTTAGATTTCTCTGTCAGTCTTCACACTCTGATGACCACTTCTTATTTCATTTATATTTAGCCTCTCTCTCGATATTTTTAATTTACACTTTAAAAGGTTCCTAGCTCTGTATGCTACCTGCAACTAAGAGGCAATATTCTTACCACACCTAGAATAATGATTTGACAAATCTTTAATGTGATGCCTGCCGTTTGGCTGGCATAACGGTTAAGGTGTTTACCTTACAGACACAAAGTGCAGGGTTTGATTCTCAAATGGGATAAGCTTAAAATTAACCACAAGGGCAGTTAGCCTTATACTAACTTATAAACGTAATTTCTAATTCCTTAATAGTACATGATATAATCTTCATTTATTTGCAGGGTGTAGTTGTGGGGTTGTAGTAAGACTGCTCATTAGCCTCGTATGATCTGAAAATTGTTGCAATTAAATAGTTACATCCACAGAATGTTCAACCATGGGTATTTGCCAGAAATAAATCATCCTGACTTGCCACTGAAAAGCAAGAACTCTTAAATGCAACTTTCTGCAAACTATGGTGGTGGAAATACTTCTTTAGACTTGTTTCTATGATTCTCTCTAATTATTTACTCTCTCTCTCTAGAACAGCACTCAAACCACTTAGCTCCCCTTCCATAAGCAATGGAAAAGCACCCACTTTATTTAACAATGTAATTAAGTTCATTGGGCAAAGAATCAGTTGCATCAACACTTGAGCCATAGGCTTTTCAAATGGCACATGTACATATTTTATTTTAACTTCATTTTCTATCTTTCTGCATTTGTCAGTTTTTTTCCAGTGCAAGGCCTTATGTGCCAAGAGGGGCATACCATGCACAGATTTCCAGTTAGAGCTGGAGAAGCTTCACGTTACTGACACAACATACAGCTTTTGTACGTTTTTGTGTAATTTAGTTACTGTAGAACATCTGCAAGTGTTTCTAGCATAACTCTCAACTATCTCTGAGTTTGCCTCATATTTTTGCCATGTCCCTCATAAAACATTTGATGTTTTTTTGGTAAATCGCTGAGGATGATGGTCAATCAATAATGTGAGACATTAGAGTTTTATATACATATTGTTATTCTTCAGAAAATGATGATGATCATAATGATGATGGTGCAAAACTGGTTGCTCTATTAACTTTCTGTATGAATTGAGTAATATTTAAAAATCACCCCTTTGTTCTGTCCACCATTTTTGGCTTTCTCCAGAATTCTTGAGTGAAGACTTTGAAAGCTGTGGCTTCTAATGTTCTTTTCTACTCTATGGGGTGATCTAGGCTATTGGATTTCTAGGATAAAATATTAATAATCGTTCACTTGTCATTTTCCTTAATACTACCCTTGTTAATGTGAATAATGTTAGCATTAATTCAGCAACTGTGATGTTATGTTGCTTACCAATGATGTAAATAAAAGCAGCAAACTGAATAACAGGTACCAAAACAACAAAGGATAAATAAAATAGAAACAAACAAAATAAGATTAGTACTGCTTGAAAAAATGATGCACATTGTACATGAAAATTACTTAACCATCCTGACCTAACAGACCCACTTGGAATCTTGGTTAACCACAGCCTGTGAACTGGCTATTTTCAAGTGGACTGGAGGACAGAACCATTAATCCCTCTGCACAAAGATGGACTACCAACTGACCCTGGGAATTATAGGCCCATAAGCTTGACTAACCTCATCTGCAAGGCCATGAAAAGAATCATTATGGACCTTATTAACAAGGACATAGGTAACCTCCAAACTCTGGACCCAACCCAGTTTGGATTCATTAAAGGTAGATCATGCCTGTTAAACATGGTTGACTTCTTCGAGAAAAATCACCAAGTCCCTGGATGAGAGAAACACAGTGCATACCGCCTATCTTGACCTAGCCAAGGCATTTGACACAACCCCCCCCCTTAGGTATCATAGGAAATCTCTCCTAGCTGGGAATTAACCCCTACATTACCAGATGGATAGCCAACTGGCTCGCCAACAGGACACATACTGTCAAAGTGGGTGACTGCTCCTCTAGAAAAAAAAACACTCACCAGTGGTGTACCACAGGGTTCTTTGCTGGGCCCCTTACCATTTGGAATTTATTCCGCAGAAGTCCAGGCAAACTTGGACATCCTGTGGCTGATCAAGTGTGCTGATGATTGCAAATTGGGAGCAATCATTGAGTCCCCCAGTTATATTAATTTACTGCGGACAGGGTTAATGCAGACAAATGATTGATGCTAAAGCCATGGATTAAAGCTAAATGCAAAAAAAAATCATTATTATTTTCTTTGGGAAAGCTGACATCATCCCTACTAATTACATTATAGACAGCAACCCCCTAAGTGTAGAAACAGTGGTACATGATCTGGGTACTTAGGTTGATAGCAATTTGAACTTTGACCATCACGTTTCCACAGTAGTAAGGAAATCCTTCTGTGTGTCACATCTTATAAGTAAAGGCATCGCATCTAGATCTAAGAATGTTATAATTCCACTATACTCAGCCCTCATCAGACCAATAATTGAGTACAAAACTCCCTTTTACATGTACATTACCAGACACCTTTAACAATTGGAAAACAAGTTTTAACTGGAAAGACTGAAAGCCTTGTCACTGTATTCTGTCTCCTACAGGTTGCCAAAGGGTGTCCTGTGCCTGGCTTATATGGCGGTATCTGACCTGGGCCTGAGGGAAATGCTACACATTCATAAATCATAAATCAAAATTCATAAATCAAACTGCATGAGAGTCACTCACTCCAGGGATCTTAACCTAGCCTCTGACATGAACAGGTCATGCTGAAAAGATAGAAACAGCTCCCAGAGACTGACAGTCCTCTGGAGCAGCACCCTGACCCTCTTCAAATGCAATGGATGCATTTAATGGATGGGTGACCACACATTCACTCCTGGGGTAGTGCTCATGTCCTTCCTGGACAGAGGAATTTGGTAATTAACTACCATAGACCCTTACCTCTGTGAACTTCACTCACCTAACCAGCGACAAATGGGGCAACTCAGGAAAACTATGCCTAGGCTTATAAGGGTTCTAGGACCATTAGCCTAGTGACCTTCTTTGACCCTATGAACCATTATATGAAGCAACAGCAATAGTAAGTGTGTCATACTGCCCATAGCCCACCAACACAGAAAACTAGTAATAGAAACATAAAACGCCTTTTAGAGTTCTAGGTTACACTAGAGTTGCATTATAGCTAGTTCACTATTTGGAAAAGATTAATAGTTGTCTACCCAGGACACTGATGTATCAGTTTAACATATGTCCTTAACTGTTATGTTATTTCGGACACCCTGTTCATCAGGTGCCCAATCATGTTGCAATTATCTGTTTAGTAACAACAGCTCCTGAAATCATACTCACAGACTGCTGTCTTGTTTTGAAAGTTCATTGCGGAATAAAATAGATTGTTTCCTTTGAAGCCACTGTGCTGTCAGTAATGTATACAAATCACTGCACTTTCTACAATGATACTAGCACTAATACAATTCAATAGCTATTATAGGTGTGCATCCACATGAATGTTATTTATGTTAATCACTGCATTATATAGAAGAATACCTGCACTATGTATATATTTACACTGGCTACATAGCTGCCTCTGTGTATCATTAAGGCTGCATACTGGTCAGTATACTGGAATTTTGGATCTAGTTTACAAACTCGAAGTTTCAAAACTTCAAACTGCAAATGGTCGAGACCATAAGATCAAAGTTTTGAAACTTCAAAATTGTAATAATAAAAAAAATTACGTTTTTGCATGGGGGCAAGCCCCCCTGAACCCCACAACCCCTGCTAAATAAATATACCAACTCCAAGGTTGCACTACAGTAAGGAAAATGGTAAATTTCCTGTTCCACATTGTACAGAGATCTCCATTCAAAACGTTCGAAGTTTCAAAACTTTGAACTTGTGAAGGGAAGTTTAGTAGGATAACGTAGGCATCAATTCCGTAGATCTAACCGGGTTCTCTGTAAGAATTTGTACTTTTATTTCCTGTTAAGGTGTGCTTTCAAGAGCTTTCCAATAGAGTTAGCTTGTTATGTTTTTTTATTTTTTCTGGTACAGTATTTCATGCTACATTTATTGTTGCCATTTGCCATGGTATATGTCAGTCTTTATAGCTGTAGAGTATCTTGTCTTCTTAGATTACACGCAATACCTCTGACTAGCCATGTGTATTTTTTAAGGGAGGCAGTACCTTTCATTTAAGTAAAACTTACATAATTCTTGATCTTCACTGGAGAGAGAGTAAGGATGGACATCACACACAAAATACAGGGGGTTTTAATTGGATTATCTTTACCCAAGTTATCCCCACAACAGCTCAGAAAGTTACTTCACCCAATTACACTGGTTGAGTTAATCAGCTTCATTCCAGCAGAACTGTACAAAATGGGGGGATACCTTGAAGCAACAGCTTCTGGAAGTACTAAGCAGAGTACTACAAATGGGTTGGGCCCCAGAGTCATCGAATGAAGCAGTCATTTCAACAATATTAAAATCAGGCAAGGGCAATCAGGATCATATAGCCCAGTTTCATTTCTGAGCCAAGATTATAAAATAATAATAGACATATTTATGATGGAGAGGCAAAAGTTTGACAGCATTCTCAAGACTATAACATTAGTACAGGAAGCTGTGAAAAAATGGGAAGTATTGCTGTTAGTAAGCTTAGATGCAGATAAAGCTTTTAATAGGTTGACTGAGACTATTTATTTGAATTATTAAAGCTAACAGGCTTTCCTGAAGAGTTTGTAACTTTGTTGGCTACTATTTATAAAGGGGCAAATTTGAGTATGAAAGTGAATGCAGAACTATTGGCCAGGTACCAAATAAATAGAGGAACAAGGCAGGGTTGCCCTTTCTGTCCCCTTGTATTCAATTTCTTTTATATATGGAACCTCTGGCTCTAAATTTGCAATCCACCAATATACAAGAGAACATAGCCAGAGAACAGAGATACAACTAGCCTTGTATGCAGATGGTTTATTGATCCAGAAAATCAGAGATATTTTATGAAGTACTTGATAGCTTTGGGGAGATGTCAGGATATAAGATAAATAAGGACAAAACTCAGGCTTTCTTAGTCAGTATTTTTCCCAAGCAATGCATTCAAGAGCATATACTCAAAAAGTAAGTGCAAAAATGGAGAAAGGAGGATGTGGCAGGATGGATTGTAATGTCACAAAATAAAATATCTGGGAATCAATCTGCTGGGGAGTATTGGAGTGTTGAGGAGATAAGAAAGGATAATTATATAACAGACTGTTTGTCAATAGCAAAAACTGAACTGAGAAGTGCAAACTGTTAGATTTGAGTTTAGAACAAAAAATCCACACAGTATGGCATTATATTGCTTTCAGGTGATTCCACTTCCACTGGGACTTGCTTTCTTCAAGGACATAAACAATGTTTTGAAAAACATTATTTGGGGGTCAAGACAAACACATTGTGGAGTGGCATGGAGTCCAACTAATGAGAGATAAAGGGAGATTTGGTATGCTAGATTTCAATAATACTGGAGGGCTTCCTAGTTAAAGATTTTTATGGACTGCCATTACAACCTGAAACCAGCATGAGAAATAACTGTCACCAAGCAATTGCTTTTGCAGCAACATATAGATCTAAATATTTGCATGTGGTGTGAAGATGCAGACAACGACTCTACCATATTGTGAGGGGGAGGACAGTACAAAGACTTTTAGCTGGCTCATGAAAAAGGAAGGGAATGTTAGCTGCTAGATATTGGCTGTTTCCACTCCTTGCATGTGCCAAAATGCTAGCTGACAGTAATGACTTAATAACGTGGATAAACTGCAAGATCCAACAAAATAGATGGGCAGAATTAGAGGAAACACAACGTCTTAAGAACTGGGGGATATTCACACAAGCATATGGATTAAGACACTGATACCTGACCTAACCCTAAGGTCCAGGGGTCCGTCACTGTCGCACACTCACCTGACCTCTAACTAACCTTACCTCTTAACGCCCCCTAACCTTTCCATTTGTCACTATTGCATACATGCCTAACTTGCCTCCTAAACCTAACCTAACCCCCTAACCCTAAAAAACCAAACCAACTTACACCTGGAGCCCACACACAGCTAAACACCACAGGGCTAACAATAAAGCAGCAAAACAACAAGCCAGTATGTCCATTTTGTTTTTTTTTTTTTGATTTTTTGTTTTTTTTTTTTTTTCAGGCTTATAGTGTTTCAGGCTTCTGATAGGGAACCGGATTAAGTACTCTGCACCATATCAGATATTAAGGGTCGAAGCAAGCTTATTTAAAAATAATAAAAAAAGAACTGGTAACTCAGCCTAACCTGCCTTTGTGGTGAAGACACATTCAAGATGCAATACAAATGCAAACTGTGCCCAAAGGGTAGATAGCAACATTTTATAGAACAATAGAGAAAATGATGAATCATGATAAGGTAGAGCAGGAGTGGGAAACGTGAAAATGTCATATCTTCACTATATCAAATCTTTCTTCTCAATATTGTCCCTAAACAACACCCCAGTGCAGATAGACACCAGCATAAAACTCCTAGGTGTTACTAAAGAGGATCACTTAAAGTTTGATTTACATATCAATAACTGCATTAGGAAAACACACCAGAAGCTAGGACTTCTGTACCATAACAAGAAATTTCTTAACAAAAAAAAACAAGTTACCCTATCTAATTCTTACCTCTTACCCACTTTACTCTATAGTTCTAAAATTCTAACTAACCGTCAACACAGGACTGCTAGCCAAACTAGAAACAACTTACAACAAGATAGCAAGATTTGCTGCACAGAATACATATAAATCCCACCACTGTCTCTCATTGAAAGAATTAAATTGGCTAGAATTACCTAAGTTGCTCCTACTTAGTCTCAAATCATTCACTCTATTCTTTACAAACCATCTTACTGCCTGACTCTGTCATCTCTAATCTCCCACTACACCCCAAGATCCCTCTGTAGTTCCAGCCAAGGCCTTTTGCAAATCCATAAACCTAGTACTAAAATAGGCCAAAATCTCTACAGTTTCAATCCCACCAAGGCTTGGAATAATCTACCACTCAAAATCAGGTCACTTCAGCAACTAAAACAATTTAAAACTGCTACTAAACAATACCTGCAAACTAAATGGATCTGTCAGTGTAATCATCCCCCATAAACCTTTCTCTAATCCTTTTCTATTTCTCCACTTGCTCTTTCTCCTTTTCCCCAATTCTACTATTTCCACTTTTCACCTCTACTTACTTCAACTAGGATTAAATACTACTCTGTATGATGAGAACATTTTTAAAACTGTATATGATTTTATGCTTTTTTGTATTGTATATATTATGTGTCTTGTTTATTAATTACTACTCTGGATGCTGGTCTGTTAAACTATGTTGGAGCTTTTCTCCACGGGCCTCTGCTGAAAAAGGACTATTAAGCTCAGTCGGACAAACCCAGTCAACAAATGTAAAATAAATAAAAGAAGATAAAATTGGGAAGATTTATAAAGGAAACTGAAGGCAATTAAAATAATGGAATTCCAAATATTTGCCTGGAAGTATCTGATAAATATTGTACACTCCAGCCAGAATAGGAAGAATATTTCTGGCCTCCCCGCATAGATGTTGGAGGTGCAACAAGAAAAACAGAGGAACCCATTGGTAGATTTTCTGGTCCTACCCCAAACTGAAGAATATTCAGGAAGATATACAATTAATGTTAGAGCAGATTTGGCCTGAAATCAATAAGCTTTCTCCAAAAAGAGAGTTTGGAGAGTTAGCCCCCAAATGTTCACCTCAGCCACCCAAAGACTGCAACCAAGTAAATATAACATCCAGCCCTGCAAAAGCTTACAAACTTGTCTTTTTACTCAGGGTAAGGGGAAATATTTGCTCATTCTGTTATCCTAACCATGCTCTGTTCAAAAATTTATCAAGATTAATGTCTCTTCTTTTTTAGTAGAATGTAAAACAGAAGCTACTGTTAAAACTGAAATAATTAGTAGATCATACAAAATATTACATGATTTTTATTTAATATTTGTTAACCGGGAAAGTCTGACTTGAAACAAGCCAATTTTCAGCGGAGGCCCGGGGAGAAACACTCCAGACATGTCTTTATAACATGGGAGGAAACCGGAGCACCTGGAGGGAAACCCACACAAACGCAGGGAGGACATGCAGACTCCGCACAGAAGGCACCCCAGCTGAGAATCGAACCGGAGAACCTCTTGCTGTGAGGTGACAACATTGCAGCTGCACCACTTCGCCATCCTATGATAACTATAAGAATCAATCAGAAGAGATTAGAAAGGACTGGGAAGAGAGATTGGATAAGCAATTCACAAAGAAACAATGGGGATATATGTATGTCTCCCAAATACCCAACAAAGTCAAGAAGATTTAGGATATTTGCTTGGAAGTGTTTACATTGGTACTTTTATACCCCAAGTAGACTCCAAAGAATTTTTCCTCAGGTAGACAGCAAATGTTGGAGGTGCGATGGGGAAGATAGTGGTAATAGGGAACATATTTTTTGGGAGTGTAATGAGTTGGCAGTCTTTAAAGATTCCCTGCAGACTAGTCTGTTAGAGATACTGGGTGAGCAAATTGGTGTAAACTAAGGAAATTATTTTTTGAGCTATGATTGACAATTTGAATTGCCTAGATAGTAAGGCCTTGCTGAGTCAAATTATGGTGGCTGCCAAAAAATCAATTACTGGAAAATGGAAATTAAAGTCTAAACCAACTGTACTAGAAGTAATGAATATAGTAACAGAGATAAAACAACTGGAACTGGGATCTTTAGAAAAACGTAGGAGCAAATCACATAGAAAAAAATGGGAATTGTGGGAACAATACATACAGAGGAAGAAAAGAAGGCAGGGTTTGAATGAGCTATATAATGTTTAACTGACAATGATTGAGTAGATTATAAGCGATGTTTAATGTTTATGTCAATATGGTTTGTGATGTATAATGTTTTCATCTATAATTATGTCAATATGTTTTGTTTTCATTTATATAAATGTATGATTGCCTATGTCATATGTGATAATTTAATAAAGATGTTTCTTGTTTAAAAAAATATATATATATTAATGTTTCTTCTGCATGTGGCCAGTACTTATGGGTCTGTGTTTTCGCTATTTTTCAGAATTAAAATCAAAAATAGCCTCCACTGCCCCTTAATTTCCACCCTCCCCTTCCTTCTCTAATTGACAAGCTATACCCTTCTTTTGCTGGCAACCAGACTTTTTTAATTGCTCTTTCCAACTACTGCATTTATGACTCTCCCTCTTTGCCCATACAAGCATTTCTTTGTTGCTTTGCTTTTTCCCTTTTCCATGCCTTGACGTTTCACTGATAGCTACTTGCTGTATTACTATTATATCTTTCTACCCTTATTGTTTTTAGTCTACTACTTTTAACATATCATAGTTTCAGATTTCCTTTTACAATTACACTAGTAAGCACCCTTGGTTACTTGCATGCAAAGTCTAGCAGTGCCAACTCTGTTGATTTGTTTTTGGCCCTGCGGTGGTACTAAGGGACTGGAACCTGTTCTGTTCATCCTCACCTAGCTCGGGCTCACTTTGCTCCCGTACCCCAGCCCCAATACAGCTGCACTTGTACTTCCCTAATCTCACCCATTCCATTCCTACAATCAGTCATGCATATTACAGCTGCCCGGTTTGCTCTTCCCTGTTATAGATAGCTTTATTATATCACACCACCTTTCTTTTTATCCTTTCCTCCTCACTCTGCTTTTTCTCTTCCTCTACTAATCAGTCCATCTCTCCACTTTTGTTTAAACCGCAATACCTTAATTTATTCTACCAATCACTCCTTATTAAATTCTTCAAACCTACTTTGTTCTACTATAACTACATTATTGTGCCCTTTTACTTAGTATCTCTACCTCTGTATCTCTCCTTGCCCATGCCACATCTTATCACACTCCATTGTTACCCAACCTGTCACCCCCAGAACACTACATCATAATTGTAAATCACCCCTCTCACTTTGCTATAGCACTCAGCCTATACTCTCATATCCTATATTTTCTTTAATTACAAATACACCAAATAAGAACCCACAGTACACACACATAATGTAAAGGTGAAAACTAAATATATAATAAAAAATATTTCACTACACACATCTCACATCTAAGCTTGGTCTTGATGGCAATACATATCCTAATCCCGGACCTTCTCTACACACTTGCAACTCTATGACCTCAGCTACTCCTAGTACTCCTTTTCCACTCAACCATTGTAATAGTCTGCTTTTGATGAACTTAAATCTTAAGAGCATCTACAATAAACTACCACAATGACATGCCTATATAGCCCCATACACCCCTAACATATTAATAACCATAGAAACCTGGCCAAAAGCAGGTACTAAACACCAGGAAATACTTCCCCAGGTTACAACATCATTAGAAATGACAGACAACACAAGAAAGTTGGTTGCCTGACTATGACCTACACAAAACACCTTGAAATCACTTCTTACCCTATCATCCACCCCAACATTCTCAGTGCTGAAATACTTAAATCTCTCCTGCAAAACAAGAAACACAAGAGTATATGCATCACTGCCATCTATATCCCTCCTGGAAACAACATTCCATTACTAAAAGAAATTTGTGTTGGATCTCTTATAATATCATTAAGGCAACCATGAAAAAAGCTGGCATGAACATAGACTACCTACTTATTAATTCTGACTTTCCCACATTCTCCACTACTGCTACTCAAGTAAACAAATGCAGTAATAGGGACTCTACATTAGAATGGATCCTCACCATACCCCTAACAAAATTAACACTGCTGGCTCCTACCCAACACCATCAGTGACCATCTATTCAGCTTTGCCTTGAGACAGTCTAATCATGCACATAAACATATAATCTATAATAATGTGCATACACTTTCCTCCTTCAATAATCACACCTTCATTAGCTACCTCAACAAATATAACTGGGATATTCTAAAATACTTACCCCTAGATGATGCAGTAAATCACCATAACAACACATTTCTTAACATACTAAATAAACAAGCTCCCATCAGACCAAAATAAATCAAATCCAGGCCCACTCCATGGTTCACAAGAGAAAACAGGCAACTCATGCTAAACAGAGGTAAAGCTTGGAAAGAATGGTCTATGGACAAAACAATACAAAAATTACAATATGTTAGACAACTTAGGAACCTTTCTTAACAAAAAGCCAAATCAGAGAAAACTAAATATTTTTAGAAGCTCCAAGCCAACCACCAACAGAACGCTAACCTTTTCTGGAATGCAATCAGAAGGCTATTACACCCAGGTCAAACTACAACTCTTTTTCCAACTACCAATAATATATCAGCCCCTATAGCCACCCAATTCAATGCACATTTCATACCCTCTGTCTTCTTCCTACTTAACAACAAATCCATCCACCAGCCTCATTATCCCAAACAGTACTAACTGGTACCAAAATCATTTCCCCCATCCAACCATTATATATCTTTTATCAAAATACACCTCCGAAAACTAAAATATTCCACACCAACTGCTGCCTCAGAACTGCTGCAGATGATATAGGGCACA
The DNA here is from genome assembly GCF_019279795.1 of Protopterus annectens. Lineage (NCBI taxonomy): Eukaryota > Metazoa > Chordata > Ceratodontiformes > Protopteridae > Protopterus > Protopterus annectens. The sequence goes on from NC_056726.1 coordinate 189,169,673, forward strand.
CTGTATCTATACTTATAAACTGATCAATTACAGAAAGCTATGTCCTTGCCATCTAGAAAAAAATCCCACATCATATCTCTACACAAAACAGGAACATTCACTGACCTCTCCAATTACTGATCTATAGCCATTTTACCTCCACTCTCTAAAATATTAGAAAAAAATCATTCATTCCCAACTTCCTTCCCATCTTCATAATAATAATAATCTCCTCTCTAACACTCAAAAAGGTTTCTCACCACAGCACCACTACTGCTCTACTCAGCATTTAAAACGGTTTCACACCAATGCTTGCTGTATGAACATTCTCTCTAGGGTTCTCCCATTCATCCCTTAGCTGGTTCCACAACTATTCCACAAACAGACTCCATGTTGTAAAATGGAAATGAGAGATCTCCCCATTTCTGTCTCTCTGTTGGTGTACCTCATGGATCTATTCTAGGGCCTTTAGTATTCAACTTATTAACTACTAATCTTTATAAAACTATCAAAGAAGCCTCCGTGATATAATACGCAGATGATGCCATGCTTATATGCTCTGCACCAAGTCTCCCTCTACTCCACAAGATAACCCAGGACTCCTTTTCTTCAGTTGAGGACTGGCTAGATCCAAATCACTGTTGGTACAGAAACAATCCTTCAGCATCACTTCAGCAAATAATAGCTTGATCAAAGCGGTTTCCAACACAAAGCTTCTAGTTGTCTTAAAGGATGATAACTTAAAATGTGATCAACACATCACTCAAGCCATCAAGAAAACTCACCAAAAGTTGTGCTTCCTCTACAGAAACAAACTCTTACTCACTGACTACTCTAGGAATTTTTTGCAACATCTTTGCTTCTCTCTTCACTTCTCTAAGTAGCACCATCTTGATTAACTTTCAGTGCACCTTAAAAAATAAATTAGAGGTTTGCTTCAATAGAATAGCTAAGATTGCCTCCAACTTAACAAGCTGTTCAAACCACTGCCTAGCACTAAATTATTTATTTATTTATTGTATTATTTATTTGTCTTTGTTTACTGGGAAAGTCCAACTGGGCAGTGCCTTTTCTCAGTGGAGGCCAGGAGAGAAATGCTCCAGCACATATTACATTTATAAGTTACATATTAATGTTACACTTTCCTTTTGTACAGTTCCTTACAAAGGCAGTGGATACTTTATAGAAATTTGCCAGTAAAGTTCAGTTTTAAGTTTCATTACAATTTTCTTTTATACAATTTCTTATATGAGATAGTAAGTATATTACAGCAGGTTGCCCTTTATGCTGAGTGTCCATACCAGGTAGTTTAAACAATAGTGATATTTACAGGAACAATACACCTGTAAGACCAGATATTTTCTGAAATCGTTTAGACAGTTATTGTTGAGTGAAGGTAGTGATGAAACAAGAGTTTTGGAGTTAAGCTGAATGAGTTAGAGCTGTGTTATGTAAGTACTGCAAAGAGAAATTAAAGATTTAAGTTAATGTATTAATAATGTGGTGGGAAAAGTTACTGGTGTTGGAGGATAAGTAAGGGTAGAATGAGGAGAAGAAATATGACTCCAGGTATTGTTGGAGAGGAAAGGTAAACAATAGGATGGATAGGATGGTATCTTATGATGACAGTTGAGAGAACAGAGAGTTGTGTGAGGGAGAAATCTAGGCCTAATTTTGAGGAAAAGTTAGTTTAAGGTGAGTAGCCACGACCTATGCACCTACACTGCTCGAACTACCCAATTACCTTACCTAGACTGATCTGCTCAGTGCCCAGAAGACACCTGCCCATCACTACAAAATATCCTCAAACTCTACATTCCTCCTAGGAATCTCTGCTCACAGAATAAATATCTCCTAACCAGAACCAAGTCTCATAACAGTGCAGGCAATTCACTTTACTCAGTCTATATAGCACTGAAACTCCATCCCACCGACCCTAAAACAAGACAACATCACTGCACATTTCAAACAAAACCCAAAACAACACCTGACTTCCTCAGGGCTATGCTCATGTTCCCATCCTGACTAAACCCACCATTCTTTCGGTTCCCTTCCATTGCCAATCATTCAGCCATCCTGACTCTTTCACCTTTCTTATCACTGTCTCTCTCTCTTTCATCCTCACTACTGCCCCTCCAACTAATATATCCTTAATCCTGTCCTACTAATACCCCTCCTTACCCACCTCATCATCTTACCTACCTATTGTTATCTCAACCTCTGCATTACCAGAACTTTCAACACAAGTATTTTCTTGATCGTTGCTGCTTATACCCTTCCTCCTCCTCTATGTTCTATTCCTGCTCTAGTGACATCCTATCTCATTAATGTCAGTATACATATACTGAACCTATACGTATTATCATTGCTCTTGTATCTCCAGCTATTACATGTTAACATGTCTTTGACTTATGCAATATAATATAACTTCTAAACTATATGACAAATGTCTCTACTACTTGTCTCAGCACTACCTGCAAAGTAAAGCTTAAAATGTATAATGTTTATTGTTCATTGTAGGTATGGGAAAGAAACAAAAGCTAGAGACAGCGCGCGGGGCTGCCACCACCTAGTTGGCCTATGCCTAAGGTCGGCTATGCATTGTAAATAAATATTTTATGTGGAGCTTTCCTCCCCAGCCCTCTGCTAAAAATTGGACTTGTGCCCAGTCAGATTTTTCATGGTAAACAAAAAGACAATAAATAAAGAAAACATTCTTTCTAAGTCTAGCTCCATTGATGATTAAAACTAGGGGTAAACATGACCTAACAACCCTGATTATGTGGGCCCATCACAAATTCACAAATTCATTGCAAGAAGGTATTTCTAGCCAGATTTCTTCAAAAATGTGATCTGTCCTCTGTACTAGGAATGCAGTCTTCATTTATCTCAGCTGCAACAAAAATACATAATTCCACAGGCCGTAGGTATTTTGATACAAAATTAGTAACAGTCAAAATGTAATTGACATACCTCTCAACCTCCAAGCTTTAGAAATCATAGTGCAACCTTTAAAATTCACAGCAGAGAGTGAAAAAGAGGAGCACTTTCTCGTTACTCCCAACAGAAGGCCTTTATATACTAGATCCTAAAAAGTTAGTGAATCTTTATATAGGCTTAGTTTGTGTCTGTATGTAATAAGGTATGTTATCAAAAACAGGCATGACTGTTTGAGGGATATCATAAATCTAGGAGGAGCAAGGTTAAATCTGGGGGCCAAAATCTTGGCATTATGCCCAAAACATAGCAGTTGAGAGGTATGCTTACTGAATATTATCGAACAAGAACAGAACTGAAAAGTCTTCTAATCTGCTGAGGCTCATGGCCATACTAGTAGTTTCAATATCAAAAGAAATAACTTCCTGCAATTTTACAAGTGTTTGCATAACTTAGTCGACTGTAGCATGCAATGATCTGCTGTTGTCAGTTTTGCTATAACAAGTTACAAATGTCAGAAGATTGAGAGTACATTTTCTAAGAGATTTAGACTGTAAAACAAAATTCCATACCACCTGTTCCTTTACAACAATAAAACATTTGTCATTTAACTTCCCTTTTAATAAATATGTACAACTGCTCAACAAAGCCATACATTTTAATGTTGTATAATCGTGGGTGTGACAACAACAACCACATTTAAATGCTGTGCATGGCTGTGAACATAATATGTTTTGCTACAGGATTATTTAATTACAACCTGAACTCTTCTGCAGACCCCAGATACTGCTACATAGCAATTGTATCCCCTTTACATCTGAAATAGCAAGGTCACGGTGATATAGTGTTGTACAAAGATAGTCTGGTAAGCTGATACTGTTACATTTTCTGCATAAACAACATAAATTCATTATTCATATACTGTAACAATAGTAGCACTACAGGCAGCTGATCTTTTTTGACACATCTGGGGGTATATCTAGGCAAACTAAGAAATATACAGACAGCTTGACTTCTCCAATTATTGTACTCCACACATAGTTTGCAATGCAAATGCTCATACCATTTTGACTGGGCAGATAAATAACTTGTGGAGCTCGTTTTTTTTTTTTTTAATGCCAAACATAAGTGCTCTCTAAGTACTGGGTCAAATCTTGGAACAGATGAGACAATTTCTTTGACAGCTTTGTTTGTGGATTATAGAATAGAGTCTCATCATGACCTCTAAAAAATAAGTTTCGAGTGAATATGGCAATAATGTCAGCAAGTCAAATGACAGCATGGTACCTTTTCTCTCTTTCTTATGACTTTAAAATATTTTTGTCCCATTTCTGCAGATAATTGCTCAACTAAAGGTTTAGTAACACGATACAGCTTCCTTTTTCAACATTTTCACAATGCTGTTGGGCATTGTGTCTGTTTAAACCTCTGTTAGTTTCTAGTGTTTGTTTCCCAGTTTCTAAACTCAGTAGTACAGAATGTATCATATTTAACAGTCAGTCTGACTGCCAAAGTTAGTGGGAATAACCCAGTCAACAAAGTGTAAATAAATAAATAAAAACTGGAGGAGCAAATATTTTTCTGTCATGTCTTGCTCTTTTATGCAGTACTGAGAGGCTTAGGTCACTGTAAGTGGATAATACATACCATCTATTCAATTCCAGCATGTCATGATGGTCTGATACTTTCCTAATTCTAAGCTGAACATACACCACATCAATCTTAGATGCTACTTTCTCTGTTTCAAGCCAGATTTCTTCAAAGGCTTTATCTTTCCTCAGTACCAGTAATACTGCTTTACAGGCAAGGGTTAATAGGACAGGTTGAATAACCAACTCATATAGTAACGTCTGCAATCTACCCAGATTCTCAAGTGTCAAAGATCTCTACAGCAATGATTACACCAAGGGATTTCCATGCAGGTCTTCAGTGAATTTGCCCGAAAATAGCATTTTAGTCACAGTTTGTTCCAAATGAAGAAAGAGTCTTCTAGTTCATAACACAAATATTTCAACCCCATCGGCTGGTGGCTTTACACATTGGTAGGGTATTTAAAATGGGTTTTTACTTGTATTTCTGTTCATCTGATGAAGTCTGCTTTGTTTGTGGATGAAAATATGTACAATATGAGCTTGAATGAATTGGTGTTGTGAATAAAGTGTTTGACTACAGCCTGGCATTTGTGGATTCTCCTCACCCTGTTTTTACAAGTTACTAGTTGTGCTTTTAGGGTTGCTTTGTCTCTATTTTGGCATAAATATTTCAACCCCTACAACAGGCAGCAATCAACAAAAAAGCTGGCTCAGGCTAACATATTAGATGAAAGAAAAGTATGTGCAATTCAGTTTTCGGCAACCACAATGTAAAATGTACATTCTTATGCTTATCTTAAATGTTGATCAGCAGTGCACTTTGTCACTAGCATCTTTGTTCCCATTTAAAGACAGAAATTTTATTAGTGACTCTTCTACAAATTCCACTTTCTCGACTACTCTCATCTACTGCCTAATAACTAGTATTTAGAGATAATCACTATGATGCAAATGCAGCTGCAGTTTCAGTAGGGCCTCCCATTTGTGATAACTGCACCAAACATGAACAAAGTGACAACATTCTTCCATAAGACTAGTAGTAGTAACAATACCCAATTACAAAGGTAAGGCTGTGATGAAGTCAACAGAAAGTGAGCATACTCCTTTGATGTAATGCATGACTCAAAAAGGCAGACTGACACCACACGAGATTGGGAATATGAGAACCACATTGCCCACCTACCACCTGAGGAGCTAAGCACAACTTAAAAGGGGTTGTCAAAATCAAAGAACATGTATAAAATAAATGCTCTTCCATCATCATCCCAGTAACTTAGTAACAAACAGTAGTTGCAAGTAATGGACAAAGAAGGAGATGGAATTTACATGATCCTGCATTAGACACACATGACAGTAACACTCTCACCTGTGGTGCTGGAAGATCAGAAATCTTTGGGTTCTATCCTCTCACCATATAGGTAGATACATTTTCCAGTAATGACACTACAGTACAGCATAGGGGGATTTCACTACTGAGTCTGCGGTCCTTTGGATGAGATGTTAAACCAAGCCCTATAGATCAAGTAGATATAAGAGATACCATGGCATTTACTGAAAGATGAACTTTCTTTATTAACATATCTGCATATTTACGTATTTATATCATATCTTTATTTTACACATATTCACAAAACGCTACACCATTACCATCCTCGTTTTTCTTCTCTATTCACATCACTCTTTTTCTTATAACCAAAATTAAATTTATTTTTATCAGTTGTTTCCCACTTCTTATTATATAATATATATATATATACACACACACACACACACTGTTTTCCAGTTATGCTATATATATATATATATATATATATATATATATATATATATATATATATATATGCAAATATTTGCTTATCTACATCAATTTCCTTATCCTCCATGTTATTACCATTTTCATAGTCATTTCTTTCAAATGTTCGCTTTGCTGTATTTCTATACTTTTCTTCCAAAATCGTTTAACTCTGCAGTATTGCAGAAAAACATCTTCTTCTTCTTCTTCTTCTTTTGGCTGCTCCTGTTAGGGGTCACCACAGCAGATCAACTGTTTCCATTTCTTCCTGTCCTCTGCATCGTGCTCTGTCACACCAACCACCTGCATGTCCTCTCTCACCACATCCATAAACCTTATCTTAGGCCTTCCTCTTTTCTTGTTACCTGGCGGCTTCATCCTTAGCATCTTTTTCCCAATATACTCTGCTTTCCTCCTCAGCACATGTTAAAACCAATGTAATCTTGCCTCTCTGGCTTTGTCACCAAACCTTCCAACCTGGTCTGACCCTCTAATATACTTATTCCTAATCCTGTCCAACCTCGTCACACCCAGTGCAAATCTTAACATCTTTAACTCTGCCACATCCAGCTCTAACTCCTGCCTTTTTGTCAATGCCACTGTCTCTAACCCATATAACATAGCTGGTCTCATTACCCTCTTGTAGACCTTCCCTTTCACTCTTACTGGTACTCATCTGTCACAAATCACTCCTGACTTCTCCACCCACTCCATCCTGCCTGTACTCTCTTCTTCATCTCTCTTCCACACTCACCATTACTTGCAGAAAAACATGCTCCATAGTTTCTTCTCCATTATAAACCAAATACTTTTCTTTCTTCACATTGCTTATACCTCATTAAAGTTTTGGGTGGTGGCTTATAAAATATTAGTCTGTATAAAATATTTATAGTTACTTCTTCATTACAAACTACTTTTCTTTCTTCATGCCGCTTATGCTTCACTAAAGTTTTGAATGGTAGCTTATTCAGTTTTAATCACCATAAAAATATATGTATTCAAAAACAGTCTTAAATCTTCCTTTTCTTATTCTAATCACATCTTATTTGCTGAATGTCTGCTTCTTTTCATTGATTAATCCTACAATATTTTGCATTATATATTCATATCATTCTTTTCTGTACTTTCTTTTTCTTATTTCTTGGGTTTTCCACATTATAAATTTATCAATATATTCTTTCATTTCGCCAATGCATTGAACTCCATTTATAACACATAATTTTCCTAATAATATCAAAATGCATCAAATATACCTTTTACCAAGGGATAATTTATACAATCTCAATACATTTATGACTTCCCTCAGTTCATTCAGTATATTTTCCAACTGCTTCCTGATTAAAGCTTCATTTCTAAATTTCACCCTATAATCTGTATTCCTTTCATATTAAAATAAATCCCACCTAGTTTAATATCATCGCCAAAATCTTTACTTTTCTCTGTACTAATTTCCAATCTTACAGTTCCCAACATGTCAAGTAATATTACCATAACTTACTTTAACATTATTTCTTCTTTACTATTACCACCACATTATCTACATAATTTAAAATAAGTGGAAGCTCTACTTTGAATATATTTATATCTTTCTCATCCATCTCCTTATAAAAGAATTATAGCTAATTCCATCTACCCCAGTACTGAATCCACTCTTCCTTTTATAATAGCACTATCCAATGCAATCATAGCAATTTCTTTAATTTTATCTTTTACTTCCTTATCCAGTATATTGACCTTCTATGTACCTTTTATCTGATATTTACAGTTATACATGTCTGATAAATATTTTACTACCTCCCACGTAGGTTTACTATTGCTAAGTTCTTCCCCCTCTGCAATCTGTTTGTCCCACATTATATTCAGGTATTCTTTAAAGGATGTACTTCCTCATTTCTTCCTTTTATTACACGTTTGACATTTTTGTACATTTTCTATTGCAATTTTGTTGATTTCATAAACCTGCTTTTGTCTCTCATATTTTATTGACTCATTCTCACACAATGCCTCTTCATATGGCTTGCATAACTCTTCATATGTTTCTCTCTCTTGAATCTATTCCGTTATCTTTCCAAGTCCACATAAACTTTCTTATATTTAGTCTTGAATGCTACCCACCATTCTGCCCAGCTTTCATGAAATTGTCCCATATTTATATGTTCTTTAAATAATTGACTCTCTGCATCTTCATAATATATAAATTACAAATAAATTGTCTGTTGTTTGACTCCTTTTCCTTGTTTGATTCCTTGTCCTTCTACTACTTCATTATTATTTCCAAACAGTGATCATATGGCTATATGGTCAGAAAAGCCATTTATCTTTGCGCCAATTTCATATTTTATTACACCCTGACTATATACTATCAAATACATTTCTGACTGCAAACTCCCTCTTTCATATGTATATTATCTGCCTTTTCCAGTCTTCGTTTTTGTCTTGCTTATTATTTCTTTACATGTTTTTACAACTTTTCCTGCCTTCTTTTCTTTTTTCTATTAAATTGCATTCAAACGCTTCAGTTTTATAATATTCTTATTCGTATTAACACATTACTTTATTTCCTCAACCATGTCTCTCCTTTCCTTCATTGTAATACTTGCATTTACTACAATTAACCTTAACGAGTCTCCCTTTAATTTACCATCTACCATAAAGAGGCTTTCAGCTATAACTCTATATACATTAATAATAGATATGTCATTTGATCTTGTAACACTGCCATCCTAGAACATTTCATTTCCAAAACACCATAACATCTCTGTTATTTTTCCTGAAATTGTTTTTGCTGTATGTTATTAATTAATCTTATATCAACTACTCATATGACATCTCTTTTTATTTTGTTATAACATTGTAGTACTGAAGTTCATCTTACAATATTTATATAATATTCATATTCAAAGAAAGCAATGGAAAATCACTGTTTCACTTTCTTTGTGTCTGTATGCTTTAATTAAATTTTCTTTGTCTTTCTGTCCCTCACTCCCCCTTCCTATTTGAATATCTTTCCCCTTCTGTTCTTTCCCTCCTTCGTCAGTTTGTAAACCTCTGTACATGTTTTCATGTTCAATGTTTCTGTTCTCTTTCCATTCAGTGTCTTCAGTTTCACTGTCTCCTTCTACCCTTTCATTTTGTATTTCTACATTTTGATTTGTAACACTAGCAACCTTTTTCAGCAATTTCATTCACATTTTCACAATCAATCCAGAAATGTCCTTTTTTTGCATTTATAACATACCATTTCACAAGTGCTTGTAACATGGCTGATTATACCAACACTCTGGATATTCATTTACCAAGAGCTTTTCATTCCCATAAAAAGTAACACTTCCTTAGGTTGCCCTATATGTCTTTATTATTCTTATAACCCCTTTATGTTTATAATGCAAGGTAAATATTTAAATATCCCATCAGTTTTATGTAAAGTTGTCCACATGTCCAAGGCTCAGTTTCACAGATCACAGTAATCACACATCTTTGTTATACAATGCTCATTTATTTTTGTAAGTTTTTGATAAATACAGTCTAATGTCCTCTTAATCAATGATATTGGTCATAAATTGCATAATTATTTTTTGTTTGTTTGTGTTTAATGCCACCATATACACATATTATTTTCCTGGATAGTATTTTTTTCTTTTTCCAGTTTTTGTCAGGAAAATAGTCTATATTAGTGTATAGGACTCAAAAGTAAGATCACAGAAGCACTTGTTCTATAAATGTGTCAAGGAATGAACATTTATAGCTGAAATATCCAAAGCCTTAATTATGTTATCCCCAACAAAATAGAAATCCATCTTACTGCCATTTTTAGTTGTAATCCTGACCATCAGTCTTTTCTGTGATCTGCTTTTCCAGTATGTTTTTTTCAGTAACTGCAACAGCACGCATGTAGCTCTTCTAAGTTTGCTGTGGTCTACTACTAGCACCCGCCATGGCATCATGCTACTGTACCACATTCCCTTCCGAAACTATTTTTGACTGCATGCTCTTAAGTACATTTATAAGGTCTTCCTTTCCTTCCATCACTCTCTCTGTCACTGTCATCCAGGATAATACTGTGCCACCACATACCTTTTTTTTCTCCAAACTTTTATCCACAATCTGAGTTTGTAATCCTTCACTATCAACTTGCTGTACAATACTAGGCTGGATATTTGCTTTCAGATGTGCCTCTACCCTCTGGTTCCAGTTCTCTGCTATTGTCCTCCATTACTGTTAGGACTGCACTCTGCAGTAGGGAAACGTCCCTGATGTTTTTGCTGAATTTCCCCTGATCAGTATAAACACCATCTCAGGTCTCAGTTTAATAGTGGCCACTGGTCTAGTTGGGCTAACCCAATCTACAAAGTATAAATAAACAAATAAATACAAACATAAATACATAAAAAAAATCAATAAATAAACTCAAGAGCTGACAGGCAAATACACCATCTGCCACCTGTAAAAAATATTGTTTGAATCGGTAAGCCTGCTGGACATACCATATTCCATTTTCAACAATCTTATTTATATTAGAGAATTTCCTAATAAACAGCTTGAACTGGTATGAAATGTGACTATAACTGGTATGAAAAGTGTCTACAGTTTCAACAATATTGGTTCTCAGTCACAACCCAAGTAAGGTCAATAAAAAAATCGAGTTATGTACCCCACATTGAATTATACTTGAAAACTGAAAGAGGACGTTGTAGATTGCCAAACTGCTACCTGTGAAGTATATAAATAGTACTTCCATATCCTCAGGATGTATACCATAAGGATAGCTCTGGAGTGGGAAGTAAATAAGTTAATTTTAATTACTGTGTGTAGCCCAAGCTTGTTAAATATCAAAAAAGGTATCAGTTTACAAATTATCTTGAAAGAGTAACATCAGAGGAACCGTTTAGCATAGGAAATACAGCAGGACTGCCACAGTGAGAAGAAATTACTAAGGAATATGAGGGTGGGGTGTAGTATCCATAGAAATTAGAGAAAAGGAGGCATAAAAGAGCACATTTAACTAAGTAAAGGGTGGATGGGCCAAAAATATACCAAATGTAAGGTTGTTTGTTGATATTCTCCCTCCTGCAAAAGTTAGAACAAATCTTAGCATTTGCCTACACACCCACAATCCTCCTGCATGGAAGGAAATATTCAAGGAGGGTTTTACCAAATCTTGCAATGTAACTGACTGTAAAAGCAAATATTTTATTTATTAAATGGAAATCATCAAATACCACTAAGAAGGCCAGAAAAGACATACAATATTTTGTCTCTTTTTGCCCCCTCTCCCTGATAATCATCAGCCCTTTCCTGATCAGTTAGCTTTTTCATTCCCCTCATCACCAGGACAAGGATGATCTGAGATGGCCCATCATGTAAACAGACATTGAGGTGGGTTGGGATTTTTTTTTTTGCCTACCCTCCTTACATGCATACCACACAGCCTATGGATAACATATGCAATGCATTTCAGCTCTGCACCACCCCTCACTTCCTCAAGGGTGCTGACAGCAGTAGAGCTAACCCCACCAACCCACAAGAGACACCATGCAGTTGTTTCCCCTGGTATCCATCAAGCAAATCTACCCATTTGCATGAAACCAACGTGCTCATCCCCCAATCCCTTAGAATGAGTATACCTATCCTCTCTGCCTGTGCTGTCAAGTATCTGACACTCTGTTGAAACTTGGGTCACCTGGGCCATTGTCAGGTCTCTGTGCCTCTAAACTAGAAGTTCACATTTTGAACTAATCACACTTACAGCATTTAAGTATTCCTATGCTATAGCAGCAAGACTTATAGTTCAAAGAAGGTAAACAGTAGAGCAAAATGTAACATTTAAATTAGATTATAGTCCTTCCAGGCAAAAAGATATAAATCTGAAGTGATTTGGTTCTGGTGGTCCTCACTGTGTTACATCAAATGTATTTTAAAACATGTAGCCAGAAATAAGGGTTTTAGGCAAAAGATAGGTGGAAAATAAAAAGCATCATGTCTTGCTCTTCTGTGTTAGAACTCCACACCAGTTTAACATCAATGATGTTGACATCACCATCAAGCTCTTCAGGCATTTGCAACACAGCTCTCTGAAACACATCAGAGTCTGAAGAAATGCCAAACTGAATTATAAGGAATATGCATCTTCCCCTATATGCATTATACATGCATAGTTTTGGATTTTTCTCATTTGACAAATTAACGTTCACCACAGTGCCTTCTATCAACTACCTAGTCACCTATAAGTACTCAGAACAGAAAACACAAGTTAAATGAGTTTCAGAATTGTACTGAAGAAGATCCAGGAATGAGAATGCTTGGATAACTGCTGTAAAGGGCTGGCCCGAGGAACGAAGTACTATTCAGAAATAAATGAAACCTTACTTTTCATTTAAATAAGAAATAAGTTGTATATAGGGCTTGCCTTATAAGGCAGACAATTTGATAGCTCCAAATCAGATGAGAAAGGAGCTTTTGAAGTTTTATCTTTCAATGTAACACAGAGGATTTACAATACAAGCTCCTAATGAGCTTCATCCTACAGTTCTGAGTATATCTCATAGTTCATCTATTTAATGTGTGAGCAAGTCACCTAACTAAAAGGTGTTCCTAGGTCACTCATGAATGAGGTATTTATGTTTAGTGAGTTTACCTGGTTAACATTTTTTTCTTGGAAAGACCATGTGAGCCTCATTTGAGAATAGTCAGGTTTAAAGACGGTACTTGCAATGTGTTATTCTGGGTAGGAATGTTTGTGTAGACAGAGTAAGTAGTTAGAAACTATATGTGTTCTATGTATCAAAATACTTAATCCAACAGAAAGAACAATATCCTACACAGTTCCAAGTAGACCACAGGATAAGGTTGGTACAGATATATTCTAATATAAAAAGAACACTTATCTGTGCAGTGATTTCTACTCTTTGAAGTTTCCTGAAATCATAAAGTTAACTGATACTATGAATCAAATCTGCAGGACTCAAGAAACTTCATGTAGGGCTCATGTAGAGCCTACATGGAGTGTTTCCATGTATACAAAGTTGTGCCTGTGGCAGTGACATGCAATACATATTAATGAACCGCAGCATGCTTAATAAGACTTGGTAGTGTGCAGCAGTGTTTTTTTTTGGCCGCAAAACTTCTTTGGGAATGTAGATAGCATTTCCTTGTAAGGTTGCTGTCTGCGGCATGGTCGGCAATTGCTTTCATTGTTCAAAATTTGGCAGGGTCCCAAACACATTTAAACTGAGAAAAATAGTACAAGGGACCCTGCCATAGATACGTCATTCTGCATTTATTAATTTCATATATTGTATTGTTTTTCATTTCTCTCTCTTTTTTATTAGTTTTTATATTTGTGCAATGCTTAGCTCATTTGCGCATACTGCAATTTTTATTTTTTTCTTGTTTTTCACATTTGCGTGATGCTTATCTCATTTGCATGACTGGACCACCCATGTATCAGATATGACCTAGACAGCCAAACATAGAAAATACCATCAAGTTAACAATGAATACTAATATAGGGGATGTCATGTGACTAATCCAGTGGCAATAGGTGGTAAGTCTAGATCTGAAGTGCAAATGGTTCTGGGTTCTAGTACTGAGCGGGCAAACTTTTCTTTTACTGTATTGACATTGCAGATTATGTAAATGAAATACAACATAGACAAGTGTTTTCTCAGCCTTCTTGTGGCAAGAGCGGTAAGCTTAGGGCTACTGTACATATGGTCCTGGGTTCAAAAACTGCATATTCCATACACTTTTAATGTTGTTACATGTCACGGCATATATACTCTCACTCATGACACCTGACATAGTGTAGCTGATATTAATATTTACATGTGTGAGGGCTGAGACACTAATATTGTGTCAGTTAGTTACCTAATCATTTACATGGGTATTGTGCATATATTATCAGAAGTATGTGGGTAGAATGTGTACCACATTTCTGCAATCCCATTTGAATAACAGAGCTACACAAGTGGTTGTATATCAAATATTCTTGGAATTGCATTGCTTTTTATGTTTTTTTTATTGCCCACTTTTGCATATCACTCATCATCACACAAACAGATGCACCCTGGCTTACTTTGTTTGCACGATGGTAAGCGGGGCGCAGCTTTTTCAAATGTAGCAAAAACCAGACAGTGTGCACTCTCAGCAAGCGCAATACATGTAATTGGTGGGAAAACATGATATTTAAAGAAGAACTGGTGGAAACTGCTCATTATACATTGAGCTTGATCTTTAGGAGACATGGCTGTTGTTGGACAGGATGTGTGTTTCCGAGTGGAACATTGGGGTGTTCAGGAGTCCAAAGTCTTTGTTGGGCTCCCACTCCTATTACAGCAGGACTACTCAGGTTCTCCGTATAAATCTGAAGCCTGGACTAGTTTGGCTAAAGCTTTGACCAGTGGGATAGGTATCTCACACACTGGTAAGCAGTGCCATCACCATTATGATGACCTCCTTAAGAGGAAGAGGGATACCCTTGATCAGTGGATCAGGGAATGTAGATCAAGGAACACACCGAGATGTGTAAGTATAAAATGCATTGACCAATTGTAAAAGTTATAGCTGAATATAGTCAAGACTGGTATTCATAATGGCATTCTGTTTTGTTTTTCTTTTTCCACAGCTGCTGAAGAAAGGGCCTCGAATGTGAAGTCTCATGGAGCGCACCTGGCAAGGATGAGAGAAGCATGTAGTATGTATGCATATAAAAAGTATTGTTATTGTAGCTTTAACTGATAAAGACGAATTACTTGTTATTTCAGACAGTTGTATATAATTGAGCATGCATATCTCAACTGTAAAAGAAAGTATCAGCCTTACTCTGTAGCACAAAGCAACTGCTTCACATTGTCAAATAACAGTGAACATGGTTGTATAAAGTGCAAAAGGAAGGTATGCATGCATTAGTCTGTAGCCCAAATGAAAAGTACAGTATTACAGCAGTCAATAGTTGTGGGTTCAAAGACAACACTTCCCAAATATACAACACTGTGTACAATAGTGTTATGTTTTCATCATTATAGTCACAATGTTGTGTCTTTCGGCTTTTCCCGATTAGGGGTCGTCACAGCGGAACTCCGGTCCGCTAATGATTGGTAGTAGATTTTTACATGCTGAGTTGCCAGCCCTGACGCACAACCTTCAACGAAGGTACACCCATTCATGCATGTCTCCACACAGAAGACGCTCTAGCTGAGAATTGAACAGGACAACGTCTTACTGTGAGGCGACAATGCTACCGCAGCACCACCACCGCAGTACCTCATCATTATAGTCACAATACTGTTAGCTAATCATCATTAAAGCAAGTTACTTTCAGACCTCATTACCTCTGGTATGACTGGCCTGCTGTCAGGTGTAAGCAAGCATATGTGCAATATATGCACACATGAATGATTGCTTCTGCAATCTGATCAGTACTACAATGTCCATCTGTTAGTAACTGGGTAGTCTTCAAATCAATAAAAAAAATTTCTTGCGAGCTGGTAGTGTTAAAAGTAAAACAAACAGAATAGCGTGAAATAATTGTAGAAAGCTTTTGTATATTAACTATGAAGTTAGTAATGTTTTCCTGTTTTTTTCTCTTACCCCTTTTCTTCTTTCTTTTTTTTTATTTGTTTTCATTTTATTATGTATAATTTTGTATTTCTTTGTTTTAATGTATTATTTTAATTTTGTTTGTATTTGTTATATAAAATTGTTTTTATTATTTTTGTTATTATTATGTTTAATTTTTGTTTTCTTTGTTCAGCTATTTATTTTTATGTGTCTATTTTTTATTTTCATTTTTTGGGTTATTTTTTTTATTTTATAATTATATGTTAATGCTTTTTTATTACCAGAGCACAGCAGGGTAGACAGGTCCCATGTGATCCTCCTACTCTCACTCCACCGGCTACAACACCAAGGCCCAGCACATCTGGGCTGCAGCCCCTGCACTACCTGGGCCCTCGGGTAGTTCTGCCCAGACGATAGGCCTACGGTTGCCTCTGGGACAGTGGTGGGGGGGGTGCATTTAACACCCGGAATGAGTTGCCAAGTATGGTGCATAGGATTATGCACCACACAATGGACACACGTCTACACTGGATGGAGCACCTGCTCTCCATTCTGGTACAGAGTACCCATCAAAGATGCAAACATTGGACACTGCAGCCACCAGTGCAGTGAGGGGACAGTAGTGACAGTCCACTGGGTAAAGACTTGATTCCCAACGTCACCCATTCTGACATCCATGAGACCTCAATTTCCCTACCCTCATCCCAATCATGGTGTTCACCCCCTCTTATGTCCTTCACCATCCTTGTATCCTGTCTTGTATGTCCTGTCTGTCAGCAATTGCTTCCTCACCTTGCTAACTTGCCTGCCCCAGACATGCCTATGTCCCTTCCCCAACATTCCTCTCTCACCAAAAAAGGGGCACTTGTGGGGGGGGGGCCATGAAGGTCAAGTTTGGGGATAGTGAGAATCGAGTCCTCACCCAGTGGACTGTCATCACTGTCATCTCACTGCACTGATGGTTGCAGTGTCTCACATCTGGTCTTCTTGTATTATTCAGAATAATAATGGTGAGCAGTGTCTCCACCCGGTATAGGCTTGTACTAACTGTCTGGTGCACAGTCCTACACACCAACCCTGGTACTTCATCGTGGGTGATAAAATCACCACCTCTGCAACTGCTCCTGGAGGGAATCACTGGTCTATCCTGTGAGGTAGAACTACCTGAGGGTCCAGGTAGTGGAGGAGCAGCAGAGGGGGTGCTTCCAGGTTGTATCCCTGATCTGCTGGGGCATGGTGCTGTAGCTGGTGGAGTGGGGGCAGGTGGCTCCCATGGGACAGGCTTACCCTGCTGTGCTGTGGAAAAAAAAAAAAAAAGAACATAAGGGGTGGGGAGAAAGAGAGAAATGGGAGAACATTAGCAACATCATATGTGACATACAAAGCAATGATTCAATTATCACTCTATTATGTTACCTTTACTTTAAACAATACAAACTGTAAACAAACAGTTTTATAATGTTTCTGAATACCCAGTTAATAACAGATGCACACTATAGTACAGATTTCAGCTAGCGATCTTTGATGTGTGCATATATTGCCCATATGCAGGCGCCGGTTCTACTAATTACATTCTCCAGCAAGCCATTTGTGCCATTGCTAGAGAGGGTCTTTAGTTACACTGCAATAATGATGAAAGCATAACAGTACTTGTTCATTTGGCAATTGTGGTGTTTGAAGCCACAGCTGCTGACTACTCTCTACTACCGTAGTGTTCTGTATTCCCACAAAGTACTGCATGCATACTTTCCTTTCACAATTCATAGGTTCATAGGTAGGTACTAGGCTATCGGCCCAAGGGCCTATGTAAGCTTAGCCAACAAGGTTCCCTGGCTTATGCCACCCAAGAAAGTTATTTCCCTGTGCCACTGTTGAGCAGAGACACAGAAGTGATCCCTGGGGTGTATTTCCTATTTCCCATCCACTCATCAAGATTTTTCTTGAAGAGTGCTAATGAAGAACTTTGCTTGACATAGATGGGTAGCCTGCTCCAGAGTATGGGAAGTCTCTGGGACAGGAATCTATCCCTCCAGCATGTCCTGTTTATTGTGGTGACAAGGTTTGGGTCCCTAGAGCATGTAGCTTGGAGGGATTGGGATTTCTTTAGGTGTAGCATGTCCAACAGCTCTGGGTTTGACATAGCTTTATATGTTAGGCAGAGATCACCTCGCAGTAGGCGATATGCTATGGAGTAAAGCTGGAGTTTTTTGAGGCGGTCAGTGTAGGGCATTTGTTTGAGGCCAGTAATCCTCTTTGTGAGGTACTTCTGTGGCCTTTCCAGCTGCTGCAGATGTCTTGTGAGGTACATTCCAAAATAGGCGTTGTACTCTATAATGGGTCTAATGAGTGTTGAGTAGAGGGGAACAATATCCTCTTTTTTTCCTGGATGAGAACCTTTTTATGATGAGGTGTGTCATGTAGAAGGACTTCCTGACTACTGTGGCGATGTCACTATCAAAGGAGAGACTACTGTCCACCTGGGTCCCAAGGTCTCTTATCACACATTCAGAGTTAAATAGATTGCTGCCTATGTGGTAGTTCATGGGTACAGAGTTTTTACCAAAGGGGATGACACTGCACTTTTTGGCATTGAGCTTGAGGCCATGGCTCTGACACCAGGCATCTGTCTCAGTGAGGCCCTTCTATAGGATGTCCACATCATTTGGGGACTTGACTATGTCTCCTAGTTTGCAGTCATCTGCGAACTTCATTAGTCAGAGGCCTTCTGTGTTAGCCTGTACTTCAGAGAAGTAGATACCAAACAGGAGAGGTCCCAGGATGGAACCCTGTGGTACACCACTTGTCACTGCTTTGAGGTCAGATTTGGAGTCTGCAACTTTTACAGTGTGAGTTCTGCCAGTGAGCCAGTTGGCAACCCATCTTGTGATGTAGGGGTTTACACCTAGTTTAGTGAGTTTAGCTATAATTCCAGAATGGGGGATGGTGTTGAAAGCCTTGGCAAGGTCAAGATAGGCTGTGTGAACCACCTTACCCTCATCTACGGATTTGGTGACTGCCTCAAAGAAGTCGATCAGGTTCAGGAGGCATGATCTGCCTTTCACAAACCCGAACTGGGTGGGATCCAGAGTTTGGAGGTTACCAGTGTCTTTGTTAATGAGTTCCATGATGATACGTTCCATGGCCTTGCAGACCAGGCTTGTCAGGCTAATAGGCCAATAGTTCCCGGGATCAGTGGTGGCTCCCTCTTTGTGGAGTGGGATAACTGTTGCTGTGCGCCATCCTGAGATGTATGCTCTATTTTATAGTACTGTATTCATAGTCTTCAAACTCTTACAGCAATAAATGTGGACAAAGTCATATATAATAGGGGACCACAGTCCAAAAACAGGGATGATTCTTACATACTTGCTTTTACAAACTAAAGGTGATACAGTAACAGGTTATGAACTCGCATGACTTTTATGAAGGGTCTGAGGTATGAATCTCACATCTGACATTATTTAGAGATGTTAGTCCTCAACCCTTATGCAATTATGTGACTGAAAACCACAAAGATATCTGTAACTATACAAAGACTGGACATCCTGTGGAAATCTGTACAGTTGACAGGTATTACTGCATTAGATACCAACAAAGCCCATACGTCACAACCTCTTACAGCCAAAAATCTGGACCAGGCAATAAATAATGGGGGCACAAAGGTACACAAATAGCAACATATTTTACATATTGTTCTACAAACCTAGAAAAGTGATACAATAACAAGCTTTGCATTAGCACAGATGTTCTGAAAGGCATGAAGTATGAGACACAAATGTCATTTTCTGACTGCAGTCCTCAAAGCTTTGGCTACGATTTGCCAGACAAACACAATTTATGAGAAGCAAACCAAAATTTTAAGGCAACAGTATGAACATTCTGCAAAACTAGCACAGCTGGGAGGTATTACAAAGCAGTGTTTAACTTTTATTGCTACAATAACAGTACTATTGTGATGCATATGTACCACATACTGGTCACATCTGTGCCAATCTACTTTCATGGGCTCTAACATTCAGATCATGATCTGCCTCGGATGTGGAAGAAACAGAACAGAATACCATTATGAATACCAAGCCTCACTATATGCAGCTGTAAAGTATTACAAGTAATGTCTGAAAGTCATACTTACACGTGTAAGGTGTCACCAGTCTGACATTCCTCAATCCAATGGTCGGGGGTATCCCTCCTCCTCATCCTGAGGTCTCGGTAGTGATTCCCACACTGTTCACCAGTATAGGGGATACCAATAGCACTGGTCAGAGCCCAAGCCAGATTATTCCATGTCTCTTTCCTTGATTGTGAGCCATGATATTGCCTCTGCAGGAGCCAGGACCCACAGTCATTCACTAGGATTCCAGCAAACACTGTCACCTCATTGCACCGATGGCTGCAGTGTCTGATATCTGTGTCTCCTTGTATTATTCAGAACAATGATGGAGAGCAGTGTCTCCACCCAGAGTAGGTGTTTACCAACTGTATGGTGCGCAATCCTACATGCCAATCCTGGTAGTTAATCGTGGGTGATAAAATCACCACCTCTGTCACTGCTCCTGGAGGGAACCACTGGTCTATCCTGTGGGGCAGAACTACCTGAGGGCCCAGGAAGTGCAGGGGCAGCAGAGGGGGTGCTTCAAGATTGTGTCCCTGATGTGCTGGGACACCCCACATTTGAGCCCTAAATCTCAAAACCTCTCCAGAAATGCCTTCCATGTCTGTCACAGAGGAAGACCAATGTAGAATGATAGTTTCCTGCCAACTGTACATATCACATTTACTCAGAGAGTGCACTTTTTGATTTGGCAACATTTGAAAAGCTGTGCTTCTCTTACCATCATGCAAACAGCATGCAAAGGGTGCGCTGTGTTTGCGTGATGGTAAGCAATGCAGAAGTTTGGTAACTAATGCAATTTCTATGTTATTTGAGATATTGGCAATTCTGTAACTGTGTTGGTCCAATGCGTAGTGCATGCCAAGCCACACATAATATACAGAATATACTTGCTGAACATAGTACACATTATACCCACAGTCATACTTTTTATATTAACTAGACAATACATAGATTAATAAATAATTACATAACTGACACAATATTACTGTGTCAGTCCTAAGTCATATAAATATTATAGCAATAACCCACGCCTGGGTGTGGGTAATGCTGGATTTACCCATGGTTGGCGTGGTTTGGTCATGACATTATTTAAGAAAAGAAACTATTACTTTTCTTAAATAATGGCATAGTATAATGCCTGTTTACTGCCCTTCCGCAGATGTCTGGCATCTGATGTACGTACATCAGAGTTGAGGCAAAAGCAACGGAGAAAGCAAGATCTTCGTTGCTTGTTTTAAATGAGTTTAATGTCTCGCTATGTTAAACCCATTTAACATAGAGATCTTGCTTTCTCCGTTGCTTTTTAAAACCTGTCTCGCTATGTTAAATGGGTTTGAGACAGCTTTAAAATAAGCAACAGAGATCTCCGTTGCTTATTTATGTTAAACCCATAGTTATACTAATGGAAAAGGACCCATTTCCATTAGTATAACTTCATGGTATAATATATAATCTACCATAGGTCAACTGCTATAAGTGAGAGTGACTATTATGTGAATTACAACAACATTAAAATTAAATAGCATTCACTGTATTCAAATCTTGGACCATATGGATGTTAGTCTTGCACTGACAGCTAATGCCACAGGAAAGTTGGGAAATCCTTTCTCTATGTGTCAGTTCACTGTTATATGCAACAGTAACACAAAGACTGTACACTTTGTACTCGAACCCAGGACCATCTAGACTTTAGACCTAGACTTAATACCTGCTGCCACAGAGTAAGAAACATAATATCCCCTAAGTTAGTATTTATTGTTAAGTTTTTACTGTTAACCACAGCACAATTGCGCTTAGCAGATTTGCACAATGCACAATTACATTAATAGCTAGTATCTGGTTTCTATTTTTGGCTGTCTGGATCCTGTCTACTATCTGGGTGGTCCAGTCATTCATTTTGCTCAATGCCGGTCTACACGCAAAACTGATTAGCATAGCCAAACCTGTTTGTGTTAAGTGGTGCATTGTGCAAACAATGCTCCCTTCACCCAATAAAGTAAGAGAGAAGGAGAAAAAAGGGGGGAATACAGTTTTTTACTACACAGGAGGTATGTCTGCAGAGGTCTGAATTTCAAATCTCACTCCAATGCACCTTCAAATAACAGGTTATCCCTGTTTGCTGCATAAACAGCTTGGCAGCAGTCAACATTAAGTTATCAATCACACAACAATCCTCCACAATGTATTTTAACTGATTTCAAGCTATCAGCTGTTAGTTATACATGTATTATATGAAATGGATTTGGATGCACTGCACTGAGTGATCACACAACCTGTTAGGACTATTGCTTGAAATTATACCAATCTGTGTTGCTTGGACATTCAGCAGTTATCTGACCAGTATCCAGAGATATGCAGTGCAAAAGCCAGTCTACCTTATTTACCTTACACTGTGTGTGTGTGTATATTAACTGGGAATAGTATGATATGCAGTTGTCAGCAAATGAAGGCCAGGCTGGATGGCACAAAAAGCATACACTGCCCTTTTGGTGGGGGGAGCAAAGGTGAATTCCTGTTATGACACATGCAAGGGTACATTGTTCTTACGAGGAGGTGGGCCAAGCTGAGGTCATGTTATGGCACACCTTCTCTATGTAAAGATATTCCATTACAAACATATGATGCTAAACTGAGACCATGCGTTGATCACCAGTACCTTGGAGAGTTATGAATGTGTGAATCTTGCATGGCTGGAGACTACTACTTTCTAATGGACACATACAAGTGAAATAACTCTCTGCTGTCATGTTACTTGACTTTCTGTACGCATCTCCCACCTTTTACCTGCTTACTGTACCACATGATGAAATACAAGTACATGCCATAGTAGTATTATACATTACAGTATATGTTCAGGACTTACCTTGTAAATGCTGTGTCTGTACTCCACACTTTGTGAAATACCTAGGAAAAACAAGCAAGGAGTCTGCATGGATACTTTATATCTTGTTGAATAGCCTCACATGATTGTATAATTAGTATACAATTCACCTGCTTATGTAGTAATTAGCATCTCTGGAGTACAGACTAAGACAGATGCAATCCATTAATAATGCAGTCCATTATAAAAAGGCAAATGTGTAGCTAGCCAACCTGATGTTGAGGAGAGTTAGTACATTGCCTAACTCACTAAGACTACCACATTTCTACTGAGTATATCTCTTCAGAGTAGTGTTGCACTGCAGCAGGCATGTTCCCATTTTGTTACCTACATGATGCATATGCTGGAATGCAGTTAAGAATAAATGTGAAGTAATGGCTTTCACACTTTAATCTGTATGCATTACTCTGAAGTGTAATGATAGCGTAGCCTTGGTTGTCAAGCCATTTCACAGGTACATAGCAGTGGGAATACCTGAAAAGGGAATGCTGTGTGATAAACATGTACATGTTACATGGGCAAGTCCTTTGATAGCAGTTTTACCATTTCAAAGATGTTTTGTTAGCACAATGGGTCCTTAGCCTGTCATTTTGTTTGGGAGGGGGGAGACAAAGATGAGTTAGTGCTAGGGCACTAACTAGACTGGACTGTTATTTTGGGTGGGTGAGCATATTTTACTTACAGCTATGGCATAAACAAGGATATGTTTCTCTTGCTAGTCTCCTTGTTTTGTATCCTCCAACTTCTTATTTTTTGAACTTTGCAGACTCTTATGTTTATCCAGGGGGAATACTGACAGACTTCCTTTACTGCTTTGCCTGTAAACAGTTCATTTGCAGTTATGTGATCCTAAGATGTATTATCATTTTTTTGTCTTGTAGGACACAATATGTCTGCTCATCATAGGTCCCCATTTACAGATGCAGAGAATAATCTGATAATTGATGCCTTAAGGCAACATGCTGTTGTGCTGCTGTCCAGGGGGTAGGTCAATATGGCTGAGTGTACAGCCCTCTGGGATGAATTAGTGGCCAAAATTAACACCGTTGGGTGACACAATCATACATATGAGTAGGTGTATCACAGAGCCACAGACATGGTAACTGCTGCATACAGGCATGCGGTTTAAGTGGCATGCAATCATCAAGTCACAGGTGGTGGTCCTGCTACAGCACCCACTCTCACTGCCACTGAGGAATTCCTGGCGAACACTGCCACCCAAGACAGGTCCCAGCAATCCATGGCACAGTATGTTCTGGATGTGGGTACAACTCCTGCTCCCCAACAGGAGCTTCCAAGTATGTTTCGTTAGATGATGATTAGAATACTGTGGCATAGTACACTAACTTCAATAATGTATGTGTCTGTGTCAGCTGTTTGTTGGGTGGCCGGATTTAGGATTGCTACAGTTATAAGCATAACTTGATATTGTCAGCCACATTCTTGTTGACATTGAAGATACTGCAGATATAGAGGTGTAAATATATTACCCCATTTTACTGTTATATGTGATGATGTTGCCATTACCTCTTACTTTACTTATTTCAGTACCATCAGGAATACAAAGGCACAGACCTCCTGAAGATGGTAAGCCTAATACATTTATGTTAGTACTGTAGATAAATCTTAAGATATCTCATAATGTGCCCTCTCAGGCCTGTTGTATGCATTGCTGTCCTTTTTGTAATAGTGATAGCAGTGCACTTCTTTAGCATATACTGCAGCACAGTAGTGCAGGTATTAATGTATTCCTGTGTTTCTACCTTTTTATCACAGGTGAGTGTGGCACTCTGACACCTGATGTCAGAGTTTCAACAGATGCTGATGATGATGGTGGCCAAACTGAGGTACAGTTGGGAGGTGCAGAGGTTGAATTTGTCACAGAGGTTGACATCCAACAACCCGCTTAATTTTCCCAGAACACAGCCAGTAGGCCTATGCCTACCCAATCCACTGAGATCAAAGATATTGGGCAGGCTAAGGACAAGGACATTGATCAGGGGAGTGTGATTATTATGGCTTCAGTGCCTGTTGAATCTGTCTGTAGCCAAAGTGTTGGTGAAGTGTCACACAGGAGGGTTGATAGGGGTGCTCGGAGGAGGCTTGCTGTCCCTCTTCCACCTGGTGCAGGTGTCTTTTCCTGTGTCAATCAATGGATGTTTAGGGCCATCATGGAGGTACAGGCACGTTCTGAAATGTAGTAAACACCTATGAACCTATAAAACCTGGTTACATCTCAGACCACAAGCACACATTTGTGGTCTCCCGAAATCACTCCTGCCACTAATTTACTGTGTGTCAGACCACATGTGAGAACAGCTTTTGGTTTAGTACCCTCCTGATATAATATATACAGTTAAACAAGCAGATGAAATTACTGTGTATGAACTAGTATTAAAAGTCAATTCAGCTTAATTGTATCATTAGCAACACAGTTAAGAATGCAGTTTTCAGTGTGGTTGTATTTCTATTCCCCACCCTCTTTGTCGCTATCTTTTCTCTTACTTACATTTATGTTGTTTATTTTTTGTTTCTCACCATTTCAGTGACTATTATATGCAGCAGATCAGCAGCCTGCACCAATCATCAGCATGGCTTGTCACTCCCCCAACAGGTGGCAGCAGCAGCAATGCCACCACCAGCTCATCTAGGTCCCAGAATGCCACAGTTGCCTCCACACCTCCTGCCCTACCTGCACCGCCTGCACCAGTTAGCCCTCCAGCAGAAGATGTCAGAAGCTGTTAGAGCTTCTGATGGTGACAGGTGACAGGAGAATGGATGCCTACATCAGCCATATGGAGAACATGCCCTGGCAACTTGTGTACCGTATCCCTGCCCAGTGCTGACTCCAGCTTCTAAGGCAGGAGCCAGTGCTGACAGTACCCAGGCTTACAAGTAACCTCCCACTGGGTCAAGGCTGGGAGAGACTACACCTACAAATACCCAGTCCTATCCTCCAACTTGATGATCCCCTCCATTTTGTGTCCACACCCACCTCGTTGGTTTTACAGTCCTCTTTTCACCATTCTCTTCCCTGTATATGTCCGATGTCTCGTTCGCCACTGTCTTTCCCCTCCATTGTTGTGTTACCCTGTGCCCTGTCAGTCATATCCATCTTTCCCTGATATCGAAACTCTCCTTCTTTCCTACCTCTTCCTACCCCCAACTTTCTCTTCTCTTAAAAAGGGCACTTGTCACACGAAAAAAGAACATAATTCCCACACATTTCACTGAACTTTCTATATATTTGAGGAATGTATATGTGATTGTATCATCTTTTTGCATTTGTTCCTCATAAAATTTGTAGTTTTCTAGCAAATCAATTGAGGACTGAATCCAGACTGAATATCCTTCAGAGAATGCAAAATCAGTTATTATATTCAGTATCCACATATACGGAGCAAAGTACATAAAATATGCTCCTGATTTTGGGCCTTTGTCCAGAAATATTGAGCTGCAAGGCTGAGAGTTATGCTCCTACCCATCCCCCCAGTCATTCCTTATTTGCTTACTTTCTATTGCACTTTGTGCTTGCTTCCTCTTTTCATCACTCTCCTATAACCACATTTCCATCCTTTAAGCTGGTCAAAATGGAAAGGCACACCAACCACATTCCCTAAAACACTTTCAACATCACCTATATTTTTGTGGTCATAGTGTGCATGATGGGTCACAAAGAGCACCATCAATGCCCACAAACAAACAACAGTAACTGTGGTGTTTGTTGTCTAGTGATAATGAAGTCCAATCAATAGCCTCTGCCATATAAGTTGGCATCAGCTGCCATCATTCCTGTAAATGAGTTGAGCTCTGTTCCATGTTATTTGGCAAACATGAAATAGGGTAAAGTTTGTCCCTTTAGTCCGAATGCATTTATGGTTCAATTTGTTAATGAAGTAATTGTCACTCCAGTGAGTCCTCTCATGGTTGTATGCTTGTCTTTTACCTTTTGAATTTCATTCTGCAAATGTGAACCATTACCCTGAAGTTTGTTTTCCTGAGATACTTTGTATGTGTTCTTCTGTGGTCTACCTTGCTAATTCGCTTTTTAGAAGAATGTTAATGAAACAGGCATGGGTTCAATTCTTATGAATTCTTGTCTTTTTTCCTTATTATCTATCTGCAAATATGACCCCTTTCCTTTTATAAGTTTTCCTGACACCTTCACTGTGCCTCCTGCTCTGGCCCTTCTTGTTAAGGCACTGAAGGTATAATGTAAGTGGACAGAGTGGGTGGGTCAAATCCCCTTAGGGCTGAATATTTCCCTTTTACTGATATTCACACTTTAGTACGTGCACACAGCTCGCCCTATGATGTTGTTAGGACTGGTGTCAGCTTGTACATCATGTAAAGAAGACTAGCAGCCTTCCCTGCAAGTCTTCCTCATGGAAACATATACCAATTGAGAAACCCCACTAATACACCTTACTTTTCTCACACTTTAAACTTTCTCTTCTTCCTTCTCTCTCAATAATTACTAACAGAACTAACATATCCAAAGACACATCCCCACCTCAGATCTTCTATTTCCCCTCCTTTTTATCACACAAAAAATGCATACTCTGTAAACTGGGCTTACCACACTAAGCTAATTTATATTATGTTTAGTTACACAGCTATGTAAATGTATTTACATGTCATGCCATATTAAGTTAGTGTATATATATATATATATATATATTTTTTTTTTTCCTCTAGTGATGCATACCATGTAAATGGATTTTTTCATATATTTGTGATTTAAATGTATATGTTTATGTTACATATACCAAAATGAATGTAAAGCAGTGATAAAGTAGAGAAGTACAAACCAAACAACCTCAAGCAAGAAAAAGTAATACTCCACAACGTCAAAGAGCTTTAATAAAATGACAAAGCTTTCCGATACAAACTATCCTTCTTCAGTGTATTAAGGCACTGAAGAAGGATAGTTTGTACCCGAAAGCTTTGTCATTTTATTAAAGCTCTTTGACGGTGTGGAGTATTACTATGTTACATATACCTCTGGAGCTTTTCTCCCTGGGCATCTGCTGAAAATGGGCTTTCATCCAGTCGGACTATCTCAGTAAATAAATGTAAAATAATAAAATGTTACTTTACTGTACCCACCTCTCATATCTGAGTTTCACATAATTCTACATTCAGGTATTGTAATATCTCTTTCTCCATTGTGTTTTTCATCCCTGCTTTGGTCAGCAGCTTCCTTTGCAGTCTTCTGTCTATTTCTGTACTTTTTGTTGATCTAGTAACACCTCTACACTCCACCCTTAACAATTCGTCACCTTTTCCCTTTCAGAGAACATTTCTCTGCATATATATTACCTTAAGTTACAACAATACATTGGCGATGTAGTTTTGCCATCTGTACATGCAGACTCTCAGTTATACCTGTCAACTGTCCAGATTTTTTCTTCATATTTTGGTCTATTCCTCATAAAATGTGTGGTTTTCTGGCAAATCACTGAGGATTGAAATGTATTTATTTATTTAACATTTGTTTACCAAGAAAAGTCCGACTTGGAACAAAGCCAATTTTCAGCGGAGGCCTAGGGAGAAACACTCCAGAGGCATGTCTTTGTGATTTGGGAGGAAACTGGAGCACCCAGAGGAAACCCACACAAACACAGGGAGGACATGCAGACTCCACACAGAAGGCACCCCAGCTGAGAATCGAACCGAAGAACCTCTTGCTGTGAGATGACAATGCTACTGCTGCACCACTGCACCGTCCACTAAATAATGACATACATGTGAGTTTCAGACTTCATGTCCTTTAGAAAATGCATACTAACACAAAAATTCTATTACTCTAGCAACTCTCTAAGTTTATAAGGGCAATATTTAAAACCTGTTCCTATTTTTGGGCCTCAGTCCCCCCATTATTTTAGGCTTTGTCCAGATTTCTTGTGCAACGTGTTTGAGCATTTTGCTTACAATGACTACCATAGATGCTCAGGCACACTCAGTGTTTACCACAGCTGATCTTACTTAAATCTGGCTGCAATATGGTCTACCATAATCTAGTAATGGGTTTGTACTATGACCACGAAGGGAAGCTCATCATCCAGAAATCAGGCCTGGCTGCAAGAACTGGTGCTAAGCGGTGCAGCTTATTAGTTACACAACACCGACTTGACCACAATCATGGACTGGCATTTCTGAATCCCAGTGATTGTCTGAACTCAGAATTGTATACCAGGGGCAACCTTATTTAACTACTTATTGGAATCATCTTCAAGGTAACCATTGTTTGGGAACATGGTAAACACTTTTTTCCCAAAACAATTCTTACTTCTTTCTTTAGTTACTTTGGGGTTGGAAAACACATTTTTTGAAGAATGTGCTCAGGTTTTTCTGATTGAAGCATTTAAGTTTGTCTCTTCTGCAGCACATAGATTGCAGCCCCAGGAAGTCTCTCGTTAAAAGGTAACTTGCCTGAATACAGGATATTTTAGATCCAGAAGTTAAGTTTGTTCCTGTCTGCAAAATACACAAACAACATGTTACTGATAATTTGTAACACTCAGTGTGATTATAAGCATCATTTTATTTGCAGATATGCAGGAGGTCCATCAGGTTGAGGTTTGATAATGCCTTGTGTGTTAGACATAGATCTCCCCCTCAACAGTCTGTAGGAGACAGAATACAGAGATAGGGCTTTGAGATGGTTTGCATAGGCTATGTTACTTATACCCTGTATTTTTTTAGTGAGGAACCTCTGTGGATGTTCCAGTTGTTGCATATGCCTGGTACATGCCAAAGGGGGGATTGTACTTAATGTTAGGTCTGATGAATGTGGAAATCATTGAAACAATGACCTCCTTGGACCTAGATGCCATAACTTTGTTTATAAGTTGCACAACATAGAACAATTTCCTCACTACTGTAGAGACATGATGGTCAAAGGCTAGATTACTGTCTGTGTGTGTCTCCAAGTCCTTGAATACTGGGTCGATTCTTAAGGGTGTGTTTTTAATATGATAGCTACCAGGGGTAGATGACTTCCCGAAATATGCTGCTATGCATTTCTTAGCATTTAGTTTTAGTCCATGGCTCTGACACAAGTTATTTTTCTCTGTCAGCCCTTCCTGGAGAACATTAGTGTCAGTGGGGGATTCTATGACTGCTCCTAATTTGCAATCATCTGCAGATTTGCTCAGCAAGAGGCCCTTGACATTTGTCTTGACTTCAAAGAAGTAAATGTCAAAAACCAGCAGTCCCAGGACCAATCCCTGAGGGATTCTGCCTGTGACTGGCCTCTTTGTAGAGGTGGGCTCCCCAATTCTAACTTTATGGGTCCTATCCGTGAACCAGCTGGCTATTCACCAGATGACATAAAGGTTTATACCTAACCTCTTGAGTTTGTCAACAGTGCCTGAGTGGGGTAATATGTCAAATGCCTTGGCCAGGTCAAGGTAGGCAGTGTGAACTGTTTTGCCCTCAACAACTGCTTTGGTGAACTTCTCAAAGAAGTCTACCACATTAAGTAGGCATGATTGGGTCCAGTATCTGGAGGTTTTCTATGTCATTATTAAGCATTTCCATGATATTTTTTCCATGGCTTTCCTTATGACACTAGTGAGACTTACAGATCTGTAGTTTCCAGTGTCTGTAGATGGCCCACCTTTGTACAAAGGGATGATTGTTGCTGTTCTCCATTCATTAGGCACAAATCTTGTTTGGAGGGTATGGTTAAATACTGATTCCAGAGGGACTGATAGCTCATGTTTCATGATATTTAGAAGACATCCCGGGATATTGTCTGGACCCACTAATGCAGTGTTATTGGCCTTAGAGAGAGCATTTTGCCTAGTGATAATAGGGAGAGTTATATTGATGGTATTTCCTGAGGAGATGCTGGGGGATAGGGTAATGGTGGAGATGTCTTTCTCAGCCACTAGGTTTGCTATGTCTTCTGGCTAAGTATAGGTGGTTTCATTTACAATGAGCTCAGCACACAGTTGTGTATTGCCTTTGAGGATGCGGACATAGCTAAATAATGCCTTCTGGTTATCCTTGGCCTGGGAGGCCAAATTTATCTCAAATTTGGCTTTGGTAGACTATTTCCCCTATGAGTTGTTTATTTACTTTGATGAAAGTGCTTTTATCCTCCTGGATGTTACACTTCTTAATTTTTGCCATGATTTTCTTACATCTGTTGTAGAGCTTATTGATGTTGTGATTCCACCAGGGTGGCTTGTTTTTTGAGTTAGTTCTGTACTTCTTCCTGGTGGTTACAGCTGCCTCTATGCAGCTATTAATATGCTTGTACAGGGTTTCTGTGAACAGTTCAGTGTAGGCAGCAGTGTTCTCAGATTTTATGGGGATATGAAATTTTGTTAGATGATTACTTAATAGTAGGACATTAGCTTTAGAGTAGTTTCTGAACAGGGTTAGCTGGAATTATGGGTTTTATTTTACTTCAAAGGAGACTGGCTGACCTTACCAGAGGACATTACACTAGAAGGTGTGTAGCACTCCCCCTTGTTAGTGAGGACAAGATCCAGTATGTTTGTGCCTCTGGTTAACGTATTGACAATCTGGTCCAAGGACTTTGTGTTTACAAAATCCAGGGATCTCTGTGCCTGCACATTTGGTGTTGTATATGATTCCCAGTTAATATTATAACACCAAATGTGCAGGCACAGAGATCCCTGGATTTTGTAAACATAAAGTGCCTGGAATAGATTGTAAATATGCTGACCCAAGGCACAAATGTACTGGATCTGGTCCTTACTAATATGAGAGAGTGCTGCACACCCCCTAGTGTAATGTCCTCTCTGGTAAGGTCAGACCACAAACCACAAAATGGTCTCCTTTGAAGTAAAATAAAACCTACCATTAGGTGTCATTGAAGATATTGATGCTTTTTAATGAAGTAAACCAAAGACTGTTCATTTGGTGAGTTATGTGGTGCCTACCCATATATATCTTTAAGTAGATACACTTAAAAATTCTTGCCTCCCATTACAAGTACTTAGTAGTGTCTATCTCCCAACTCGAGCAGGGCCATCCATGATAATGCTGGTGTAAATTAATGTCTACCCACTCAATTATCAATATTAACCATAAAGGCAGACAAAGAAGTACTTTGCTTGACCTGTAGTGGCAACCTATTCCAGAGCTGAAAATATGTTGAATTATGAACCTATCCCTCCAGTGAATCTTGTTTATTTGCTGGTGTAAATTTATGTCCCTGGTATGAGTGTTTGTAGCACCACTGGCTTTGCAAAAAAATAGGAGATAAAACAGGATTGAGTCATTCAAGGCTCAAAAAAGCGAGACAGATCACCTTGGAGCAACTGGTAGGCTAGTGAGAATAAGGAGAGTTGTGCTAATGTACAGGGATAGTTGAAGGATTTAAGGCCTTTAATTTTTTTTAGTTAAAAATCACTGGGGCCTTTCCATTTAAGCAATATGCCTGGATTTCTACAAATCAGAGGTGGCATTGTATTAGATGATGGGTCAGATGATTGAAGTGCACAGTGGTAAGATTACTTCTTTGGCTCTTAAACATATTCCCCTGGAAATGAACTGTGCCAAACAGAAAAATTTTCTGACTATGGTGGAAAAATAATGATCAAATGAGAGAGAGAGAGAGCTGTCACATAATAACCCAGATCTTTAATGACCACACAACCACACTTCAGGAATATTGACTTGGATATCTGAAAAATAAATGACAAATAGGAGAAGGCCAAGAACTGATTCCTGTAGTATCCCAATAGTTAACATTTTACGTTCAGAGAGAGTACTAGCACCTCTCACTACTTATGATCTGTTGTTTGGTGGGTTTGCAATCTAGTGGACATTATATAGGGTTGCATTAAATTTGTGCAACTTTTTAATACCAATATAGGAGATAGCATCAAAAGCATTGGCCATGTCAAGATAAGCAGGATACACAGAAAGACCACTATCCGCATTCTCTGTT
The DNA here is from genome assembly GCF_019279795.1 of Protopterus annectens. Taxonomy (NCBI): domain Eukaryota; kingdom Metazoa; phylum Chordata; order Ceratodontiformes; family Protopteridae; genus Protopterus; species Protopterus annectens. The sequence continues at coordinate 189,202,460 of NC_056726.1, forward strand.
CAAAGACGTTTACTAGGTTCAAGAGACAAGATCTCCTCTTCACAAAACCAGATTGATTGGGGTCTATGTCTGCATAAATGAGTTCTGCTGTGATACTTTCCATGCCTTTGTATATAAAGCTGGTGAGGCTGATGGGCCTATAATAACCTGGGTCTCTACAGGGGGACCCTTGTGTAGAGGGGTCACAGTGTTTTTTCTGCAGGCATCAGGAACAAGCCTTGCCGATAGGCTGAGGCTGAAAGTAGAGACTTGGATACCACATATTTGGCACTGATGAGAATTCAGCCTGGTATGTTAGCTGGTACTATAGGAACATTATTTATATGGGTCAGCTATGAGCGCTTGCATACTAGAAGATCATGGCACCCTTGCTTGCTGGCAGTTACCCAAAAATGCAAGTACTTGAACTCCGACTACCCTGATCTTCTGTAACTACTTAACCTTCTCAAAACCTGATCCTATATCACTCTATACCTTACTAGAGGCCTAACTGTAACCCTAAAACTTCTACCCAGTTCCTAATCCCAGTCCTTGTTCCCTAAACCTAAAACTCCCATCCCACTGTCTAACCTTAAATTCATCCAATCGCTTTGGATTTATTTGGTTGTTTTTTTCTTCATTGGTTTAACCTTAAATTCACTAATTATTCCCCCAACTTTCAAACTAAAACACCCTTTCTACTCCTTAACCTTAAAACTCCTGTCCCGCTCCCTAATCCAAAAAAACTCCTCTTCTGTTAATTAAACTTAAATCCCCTTCCACTCCCTTCCCACAGCTTCCACACTTACCTAAGTTCAACTTATATAATATATTTGGGTAAGGTGCAGTAGTTGCTTGCTGGAACTCATATTTGAGTTTGAGCATGGGGGGCAGCCTACATGAGCTCCAAAATGCTTGAGTGCCTGTTTTTGAAATATTACTTTTTGAGCACTAGAAGACACAAGAACATCTAGTCGAACCTATTTTTATTCTTTGATAGAGATTCTATTACTTGTTCCAAGGTGTTTACATGAGAAATTAAATTTTCAAGGATAGTAAGTGCAACAATATGGGTAGGTGGGGTAAAGTTAGTACTAAATTTGTCTGCTACTATATTGGATATACCCTTGGGATTTGAATATGTGATATTATCATGGATGAGCTCAGTGAATTGCTTAAACTTTTTCCTTAATTTCCAGACATAACTGAAGGAAGATTTGTCTCTGTCTGTCTGTCTCAGTCTGTTTGTCTGTCTCTGTCTGTCTCAGTCTTACATTTTCTAATAGTGCTATTAAGTTCCTTGTAGCATGTTTCAGTGAGGTCTTGGGGTAGGGAGATGGGGATTTCTTAACAACTTTTCATTATTTTCCTTCTTTTGTTATACAGTTTATTAATACAGGAGAGTCCCCAAAAGGTTTATTCTTGAACTGACGAATATATTTAGGGGGAACAGGTACAGACTTTTCTATGTCACTGTTTATATAATGGTAAAAACTGGAGGTGACTGGCAGCCCTCTCAGCTGGATCCATTTTTGGAGGATTGTTGGCAATTTTATGTAGGTCTTCTATAAGATGAAGTAGGTTTGACCTGAAGAAGTCCCTAAACATCATTTTATTTGGGGGTGGGGTGGTACCATTAATCCTGACAAAGAAGGTAAGTGATTTGTGGTCAGACTTTACAAGGGATGTGATGATGTGTTGTGGAATACAGACCAGGTCAAGGATAGTAGACCCTCTAGTGGTTAGTTTTACAATTTGGTCCAGTGTACTGGTATTAGCAAAGTCCTGGAAACATTGAGCATATCCGTATTTAGAGATGTAAGTGTGCCAGTCAATGTTTATGTGATTGAAGTCCCCTTGGTTTGATATTTAACCCCTCAATTATATTAAGGCAATTTTTATGATTTTTGGGGGGCATTAATGGGGATCTGAAGCTATCAATGAAATAATAGTTGGACTTGTTATGGGTGATTTGGAAATCCAGGAGCTGCATGTTAGGATTGTGGGTAATTTGACATGATGTGATGGTGCTTCTGACAAATACATATACCCCCCAGCAGTTTCTCAAGGGCCTGAAGCTGTTCTAGGTGCTGAAATCTCCGCAAAAATCTAATAATTAAAGACCGCAAAGCCCACTAGTCCAGACTCCAGTCCTTGCACTCAACAAATCCCAAAAAGTTTTGGGACTCCATCTCATCCATGCTGCACCCTAGCAACAAAGAAAACACCTGCCCAGACCCTGACCTCTCCAACCTTGAAACAGCCAGCCAGTTCCGCTCATTCTTCATAGACTGCATAGTTAAACTATCAGCCTCCTTTCCACCCCTCTCTTCCACCACCACCACCTCCTGCCCCAACCACCACCCCAATCATCAACCTTCCTCCACATCCTTCTGCCTGAAGCGCATCCCCACAAGCAGTATAAAAAGACTTCTCCTCAAACTCAGATCCTGTCGCAATGCACCCGACAACCTTCCACCCATCTTCCTCAAACAATCTGCAGACAGCATTGCCTATCCCATCTCTATTCTTATAAATAGATCCATACAAGAATCATACATCACTTCTATCTGGTGCCATGCTTACATCATCCCCCTCCACAAAGGTGGCAAAAATACTGATACCACCAACTTTAGGCCTATTGCCATCCTTTCCCCTCTTTCTAAAAATACTAGAGCAAACAATACAAGCACAACTCATGGCACATCTAGCACTAAACAATCTCCACTCCCCTACCAAAAGGGCTTGCGTCCTGGCCACAGCACCATGACTGCCCTTCTTTCCTTTCTTGAAACCATAAACCTCTAACGCGATTCAGGCAAGTTCATATCCACACTATTTCTAGATCTGTTAAAGGCCTTTGACACCATCTCACACACTCTACTTATATCCCAACTCTCCACTCTACACTTCTCTCCCACCACCATTGCCTGGTTTTCCAGCTATTTGTCCAACCACCAACAAGCTGTCCAATAGAAAACTTAACCTCCCCCTTCCTTCCCACAGCCACAGGTGTCCCACAAGGTTCTGTTCTTGGCCCTCTTCTTTTCAACCTGTTCATTAACAACTTTCACCAATCCATCCCAGACTCATCTATTATCCAATATGTAGATGACTCAACAATCATCTGCTCAGCCTTCTCCACCTCTGAGCTCCTAGCAAAAACCCAACTAGCCTTCTTCAAAACAGAAACCAGGATGCAGTCTAACCATCTGGCACTAAATGCAAATAAAACTAAACTAATGTTTTTCCCCTACCAAAAACTCCATTCACCATACAGAGCCAAAACAACACCCTCCTTGAAATTGCTCCCAACACCAAGCTTCTTGGCATCATTATTGATGAAGAACTAAATTTGATGCCCACATCCACTCCACAATCAAGAAAATCCAACAAAGGTTAGGTCTCCCCTACAGGCACAACCACTTCCTAAGCCCCTCTACCCAACAAACCCTTGCATTCACCTTCCTACTCCCCTCCCTTATGTATGGTGGCCCTCTTTTCACCAATCTCCATCTTGCTCTTCGGTCCAAACTTGAATACTGTTACCACAAGATCTCCAAATTTGCAACCAATTCAAAAAAACTCATCCCACCACTGCTACTCCCTCCTCACCCTCAACTGGCTTGAACTACCCAACTACCTCAGTTACCTACAACTCACCATTGCCCGCAAGCTCATCTTTAAACCTACCAACTGCCCAGTTCTCGCTACTTCCTTAAAACCCTACATTCCCAACTGCTCACTCAGATCCAAATAACAAAATCTCCTTCAGGTCCACAAACCTGCATGACCTCCTAGCCATCAAGTGCTGTCCCACTCCTTAGCTAAACAGTGGAACTCTCTCTCCACACACCTATGCAACCTACCTAACCATACAATTTTCAAATCTCAGCTACTCTCTCATCTTTCTTCCAAATGGGAATGTCCTTGCCACGCTCCAACTTAACCCCCTCATTCCACCTTGCACTGACTCATCCAACTACCTCTACTGTTACCTCATCCCACCCAAAACAATCCTTCCCCTATTAAAAACTAATTTTTTCTCTAATATCTATTGTACTATACTCTCCAATCTCAAATATACTATTACCCTCTCCATGCATAATATTTTCCTAACTTACTAATGGCTAGTAGTTATATATTTTGAAATGTTAAACCTACAACTGAGTTTATAACAAAAATATTCACTTTATGTAAATGTTGAAATTTCTGTACTGAATTATGTCTTTTCACTTTTGTAATATTATGACAAGTCAATTGCAAATATCATGGAGCTTATCTGTAAATGTTTAATTAGCTGTATGAAGTATGTCCTTTTGTAACATGTGAAATGTAACTTGCAATTATTGTGGAGCTTCTTCTCCCCGGGCCTCCACTGAAAACGGGCTCTTCTTGGCCCAGTGGACTTCCCCAGTCATCAAACTTAAATAAATAAAATAAATAAATAAATAAAATCTGGTATAATGGGAGGGCTGTCACTGCACTGAAACCATTAAACAAAGCACTAGCTGTATACAGGACAAGACAAATTGCTTCATTTGAAGTAAAAGAGTTAATGCAAACGTTAGAAGTGTATATTCCATGAGAAAGCAAAGGAAATGCATTTTGGAAGAGTAGATATAAAATGAGACACAAGTAGCATGAAAGGCAGGAAAAACATGAGGTAGATAAGAGGTGCAGTCATACGTAGGGGTGTCCTGTGCTACTGGATTGCTGGGTTGCATCCATCCCAGTTTTATTATACTTATTTTACATACATATAGGTATGTGCATGTGTGTGTGTGTGTGTGTGTGTGTGTGTGTGTGTGTGTGTGCGCGCGTGCGTGTGTGTGTGTGTGTGTGTGTGTGTGTGTGTGTGTGTGTGTGTGTGTGTGTGTGTGTGTGTGTGTGTGTGTGTGTGTGTGTGTTTGTGCTTGTGCTATTGTGTGTGTCTGTGTGAGTGTGATTGTGTATACATGTATGTATGTGTATATCATTATGTCACAATTGGTCAACAGCACAAATGAATGACACACAAATGAGAGGCAACAATTGAGTAACTGTACAAATGTGGGACATATAAAATGTGAGAAGCACAAAACATTGACAACTTCTCTCTCGCAGTAATCTGCAACTGCAAAACCCAGATCAAGTACTGTCTGAATACTGGTACTGTTAGGGAAAGGGATTTTAATAGTGTAATGTGTAGTGTTATGTGTAGGGACAGGAGTAGGGCTATAGGGAAGGGTTAGGGTTAGCACACGAGTAGGGTGAATGGGGGGGACTTCACCCCCTGCACCACCTTCCTCAGGTGTGCTAACCCTAGCCCTACTCAACCCCTGCCCTTAACCATAGCCATAGGAGGGTGAGGGGAGGGGGATGATGATTAACAGATGAGAAGAGATAAAAAATAACAAAACAATAATAATAATAATAATAATAATAATAATGTAATTATCAGAAATTTTCATCTTGAGTGGCAATATAACTCCTGTAGTGTGACTATCCTGTAGGGCTTGTGTGTATAGTTTCTTTTACCTATAAAAATGTGGCTGGGCCACTTTTTAAATAGTTTGTCTCAAACTCTTAATACCTGATTGTGAATAAGCTCATTATACCTTATGAACTCCCCTGCTGCTTTAGTGCTGTAAAGTGATGCTTTTATGGAACCAGCTGGACTGCCAGAGGAAGCAGCCATTTTAAATACCAATTAGCTAGCTATCTTCAGTAGATTTGTGCCTGAAGTATAGCAAGCAGCAGGGTGAAACTGAATGTTGTGGACTATTGAATCTATATGAGGCAGTGAGGACATATTTGCCTTACAAACTGAGATAGGTTTAAAAAAAACAAGTACAAACTGGCTATTTGTTTTCCTGTGGAATAGGAAATGTCAGAAATACATTTTTCCATGTGATAGTAAAGGAACAGACTGAACTGTTCTGAGAAGCAACTACTGAGCTAAGTTAAGAGACAAAGGAAGCTGTTTTTTAAAGTTCTTGGACATGGCTTGGAACTTAAGTTCGAATAAATTCTACATTGCAGCCTGTTGACATTTTTCTATTAACGACATCTTTTGCAATTGGAAAAAAAGTTGTTGAGAAAAGAACTCTGAGTCAGAATAGAATGCAACATATGAGCTGACTTATCTACTTAAATCACTGAATTATCAATAAGGTAGATACATAGTAGTCTAAATGACTGAAATGGAGCATTTGTGTTAGGTTTTCAACATTTATTTAGTTTAAGTTTATTTTTATTTTATTTAACTTAAATTGTCTACCGGGACGGTACACTGATCTTAGTGCACCAGTTGCAGGCACAACATGGGTGGTAATGGTTTACCTTTAAATGAGTGAATTGCATATATGCGAACGGTCGTTTCCGCAACCCATAATGCAGAAATTCGGACAACATCAAAGGATCAAATGTTGAAAATGGTTTGCTGGAAAACCATTTCCGACATTTGATCCATGTGTTTGAATGGGAAAAAAGCATTCGCTTATTTGCCATTCAAACACATGGTGAATCGGCATTGTGCTTTTTTGCAGCCGTACTTATGACGTTTTGCATATTGCACATACAGCTTTCAACAAAATAAAGGTAAACCAGGTGGTAATATCACCTTGAGCAATATTTATATACAAAACATTGATAAAGAGAAAAGAAGGCACAAGGCAGACAGTTACAACAGTGTGGATAATACATTAGATAAGCAGACTTTGAAGTACAGCATGGTGATATTGGCATAAACATATACACACACACACACACACACACACACACACACACACACACACACACACACACACACACACACACACACACACAAGTTAGGGGAGTAGTATGAGAAAACAGATTTCCGCAGAGATGCTAGGACAACATTATTAGATAAAAAGATGGTATTAGAAGGGGAGTCTGGAATATGATTTATGTGATGCAGTCTGTTTTTTTGGTATTGGCATTTAATTTGATATATTGAGTATTTTTTGAGTTGGTTTCTAAATTCACTATAGGTGGGAATTTCTTTTAGGTACATTGGAAGTGAATCCCATAATTTGGGTGCTAGTGTTTAGAAGTCATGGTTGGTGCAGTGTAGTTAAGTTACAGTTGTTGCCAGGTTTAGTATGGATTGTAAGTGATGTTTAAGGCTTATGTCAAGGTCTTAGGAATGATTATATGTGCTAGTGGAGGAAAAAGAGTCAGGAGCATGGGTTTTTAGACCCAGGAGGCCAGCAACAGGTCAGTGTTGGTTTGATTGGCAGACATGCAGCTTTAGAGAGATGTAGTGATATTTTTATAGGAATGAATTTGAAATGAAACAACATATTTTGTTGGAGGTAGATTGTAGGGTGGTTTAGTGTGTGTGTGTGTCTGTGTGCGTGTGTGGGTGTGTGCGTGTGTGTGCGTGTGTGTGCGTGTGTGTGTGTGTGTGTGTGTGTGTGTTTGTGTGTTTTATGTTGTTTGTTTATTTTTATATTTTTAATTGCCTTTTCTGATTGAACTGTTGATATGTCATGAATGTATGCAGAGAAATAGTCTGCAAAGCTGAGAATAGTGGATATCCTTACTTCTTTTCCACTAGTTCCAAATGTATCTTTTTACCGTCAGTCTGTTTTGCTGCATCCTTTTCTGCCAGCTGAACGTATTTTCATTCTCCAGGGACTACCTACGCCCACTTTCTAACTTCTTTGCAGTTGCAGATAAGTGCCCTGTTGTTTTTTTTTCTTGTTTTTTTAGTGCTCCTTGTAGTTAATGTCATCCAGGAAGGGTAAATGTCAGCATGGGAGACAGATTCCCCATAAAGACCACCACAATAAGTGTCTTTTTTGCCTAGAAGTCTCTCATGACCATACGTCTTGTTCTATTTGTCAGGCATTTGTTCCAAAAACCCTTCACAGTCGACTTTCTTCCCTTTCCCTGTATCTTGAGAACCAGCGTCTTAAGCTTCTCGCTAAAGATACAATGGAAGGAATCTCCTGCCCTGAGGGTCAGCTGTTAGAGAAGAAGAGGGTGAAAAAGGTACAACCGGAATCTTCTGCTGTCCCGCCTCTGCCAGGTGTTTCTCCTGAAGTCATTACAAACCCAGAGGCTTGCCCAGCTGTGTTGTCAGATCACTCTACTGTGATAATGTTGGAGGCTGGTGAGAGTCCAGCTAGCAGCACATCCGGAAAGGTTTTGCAGGTGTCCATTTCAAACGTTTAGGGGGAACCTTGGCTGATTCTTTCCAAGGGGCCTGGGGAGTTGCTCAGTCTTTAGTTGGGGAAGCAGGTCCTACTACGGTTCTCGACTGCTGCCCTGGGTCTAAGCCTTTTCAGTTTTTTTGGAGGGGAAGTTTCTTTAAAAAAGAAACAAAAAATTAAACATGTTTCTTCTGGTCCTAGGGATCCATAAAGTGAGTGGTAGGTCCTCTCTCAGGGACTATTTACTGCTTTAATGTCCTTAAAACCTCCTCAGAGGGTTTCAGTTCCTGCTTCTCCTTGGTCCTCTACTCCCCTTAAAAGGCCTAGGGAACAGGATTCTTCTGAGGATGAGCTGGATTCTGATAATGAATCCCTGACTTATTCCACTTAAATTCCTTCTCCTTTGGACTTTAGGTCAGAGGAGGATGACTCTATTAGCCCAGATGTTCCTTATGAGGAAATCCCGTTTGGGGACACACTTTCTAGGATGATGGATTTTTTAAGTGGCATTGTGCTCAGCTCTCTGATATCCATAAAATGTACTATGCGTTGCTGCAGCTGGAATCTCATAAGCCTGTGGCTATTCCTCCTGTTTTAACTGCTTTGCTGGATGCTTTTCCCAATGCCTCTCATGCACCTGATTCTCTGCCCCCTGCTCCCAAGAAGCCTGACAGGTTTATAGGGTGCCTGAGGATTGTTCTTTCCTATTTAAATGTGCTGCTGCTGACCCCTCTGTAGTGTCTGTGGCCTCTGATAAGCTGTCTCCATTGCTTCCTTTGCCCAAATTATTGCCTTCTGACAAGGACAGCAGAACTATGAAAAGTGCGACTGATAGTTTACGTCTTCATCTTCCTCGCCCGCGCGGAATTTGAATTCCAGAAGAGGTTTGGACTGGAGTCTGTGGACGAATGTACAAGTGAGAGGTAGGTGTGTGCATGTGTATGTGTTTAAGTGTTTAAGAGATGTGTGTGTGTGTGTGTGTGTGTGTGTGTGTGTGTGTGTGTGTGTGCAAAAATAGATAGGGGTGTGTGGATGTAAGACGAAGGTAGGTAGGTAGGTATGCGTGTTTGTAAAAAGTAGGTAGGTAAAGGTAGGGCTATGTGTGTGTGTGTGTGTGTGTGTGTGTGTGTGTGTGTGTGTGTGTGTGTGTGTGTGTGTGTGTGTGTGTGAGTTATGTGCACTTGTTCTTTGTTCCATCCATTCAGAACAGAGTGTTTCACATTAACACATAGCACCTGAGTTTCATGATATGTGACGCAGTGACTTACAGGCATCCTTCTCAAGAGTCAACACACTGACAGATAATGTGCATGAAAAATAGTCACAGCTGCCAAGACTTAAAACTTCAGGCACTTGAAATTTTTGATCAGGTTTTCTTGAAGGAAACATTGTGTAATTAGCTCCGGAATGTTGTAAAAGAGCTGTGTCTGTAAGTGAACAGTATCACATAACCAGAAGGAAACAGAGGGGCTCCTTTCAATTTAGTAGAGTTCAGACAATATCACAAGTTTTTGAGCTGATGTAATTTGAGATATGAATTGTGCTTCTGTTGGTCAGATTAAACTGGGCACAAGAAGTGAAACCACAATTTTGTAAGACCAAGAGGGTATTGTTTGCAGAAAAGTGTATTGTATAAAGTAATAATGAGATTGTGAGATATGGAGAACTCTTCCTCCTCTGAATATTTCATGTTAATACAGCTATTGCTTGCTGACAAATTAGCAGGTCTGTATGTTGGCATAAAGTGTAATTTGAAAACTCTGAGTAGCTCTGAACCTGGTGAGGTCACATGTCCCACTGCCAAATGTCTGCCAGTGCATGAAATGTAATGAGATCACATGCTAACACTATTTTTGTATTTAGAAACAATACAGTTATTTTGCTGTAAACAATATTACAACTGTTGCAACAGAAATCCTAGACTGTGGTGAAAGTTAAGTCAGCGATAGTGCTAGTTTGAAGATGTAAGGGTAAAAATCATAACCAACATGCTAATTCAGGCACTAGACAATTAAATGGGCACACAGAGTTTCTTGATAAGCTGTGTTTGACGGAACTTAAAGCAAATATAGCAAGATTAGACATCTGTTGTTAATCGTGTTTTAAAAGCAGCAAGTAGCGTTTTAAGCTGTGCATGTAAAACAGCAGAATCTGAGACCATTGCAGCATCTCCTGATAGTAAGCTTCCTATTTAAGCCTACATCCTCTTGTTAAATTTAACTCCCTCCACACACTGAATGATGCACTGGCACATGAAAGGTCATGAATACCTCTGACTCTCTAATGTATATCCCTGCTTCCATTCACTAACATTGAAAGGGGATAGAAAAAGTGTAACGTTCATAACTCTCAACCTCTTTGCACAAGAAAATAATGGGGGGGGGCAAAGGCCTAAAAATAGGGACAAATTTTAAATATTGCTCTTATAAACTTCAAAAGTTGCTAGAACAACAGGATTTGTGTTGCCATGCATTTTCTGAAGGATATGCAGTCTAGAACTCAAATGTATGTCATTATTAAGTGACTTCAATTTTCAGTGATTTACCAGAAAACCACACATTTTATTAGGACTAGACCAAAAATATGAAGCAAAAATCTGGACATACTGTCTGTGTAATTCTGGACAGTTGAGAGGTATGGCCATGCTCCCCTGTTTGACAAGGCATGTAACAATAATAAATAGAATCAAGCCAGTCCTATAGCATGAGAAGATGCTTCTTTTGTCATTATTTTGTGGTTAAAGGACATGTAGTTTGTATGTTGTGTCTTTCGGCTTTTCCCGGTTAGTGGTCGCCACAGAGGAACTCTGGTCCGCTAATGACTGGTAGTTGATTTTTACGTGCCGAGTTACCAGCCCTGACGCACAACCTTCAACGAAGGTATGCCCATTCACGCATATCTCCACGCAGAAGATGCTCTAGCTGGGAATCGAACCGGGCAGCGTCTTACTGTGACATGTAGTTTGTATAAAAAGCAGAAAAAGAAGCATTTTTTTAAACCAGTTCGTATACAAGATATCTCTGACATTGTTTACTGTTTAAGAAAAATGAGGAAATTCTGCATTTACCTTATCAGCTTTTCTTTGTTAAACATATATGATCTATTTCCTGTTTTCAAGTGGGAGAGAGCACAAATGATACATTTAAGTGATTATGTCAGAAATGCACTGCATGCAAGGGGAAACAGAGAAGGTCCCACAAATAAGCCTTGCTTGTTTATGACAATTTTGTGTTTGTCAAATTTACCCAAAATATTTCAGAAAAAGTAAACCAGAAATGACTGTGAAGATTATTAATTTGCTGGATTATATGGCAACATGTACTGTGCCAAATTTTCAGGCAAATCTCAGTGGGATTAATTAATTCAGTAATGGACAAAGGTGTGAAAGGACTACAAAAAAGCTACATATCAAATAAAGACTTCATTATCCGACTCAGAATTTTTTGCAGAGCTCATCTTATTCTTGATTCACCTTCTCAAAGATTTTGATTATGATTATGTTGCTGTGGCTGTGGCCATTTGGGTCCAGTGTTACACAGCTGGTGGTCGTACCCAAGGGTTAGATCTTTCTTATCCCTAACTAATGACATTACACATAACTATTTAAATATTCATATAGCACCTACTGCAGTAGAGATGATCTGAGCTGATAAAGGTAAATATGTGATGACATGCCAAAATAATTGGACTTGCAGGAATGACAACTAAGAAATGTGTTTTTAGCATCAAACAATGAAAATCTCCCATATAGAATCCCCATAATGCAATGGTTGCATATATTTTTCTTGATGAAGCCCAGTTTGAATATCTGTATTCACATAAAATTGCCATGGTATCAGGATTTTCACCTTATTTGGGTAAGCTCTGTTGTTCTGTTATGCCTTTCCATCTGTCAGCATCAAAAGTAAGCTTGGGAACATTAGTAAATGAGCATTACAAAGTAATAGTACAGAATGCTTTGAAGGGAATACTGTGTGTTTTCAATGGAAAGTTTATCCTGGTAAAGTTAGCAATGTGATAAAGAAACCGAACAGGAACACGTGGTGTCATACATGCCTTGATATCTTGTGTTGTGCATGGATGACATAATGCTCTTTATAATAACAGATTCATATATTCATAGATTGTTACTAGGCTAACGACCTAGTGGGCCTTTCTAAGCCAGCCAAGTTTTGCCATAGGAATAATGATGTCTTGTATTATCCGAATAGAACAATGAGAGACAGGCATTTATAAGCTACCTTTGTCCATAAGGGACATGTGTGCTAGGCCCGGTGTACATTTCCTATTCCCATCTACTGGTCTAGTTTGTACTTCAGCTGGGTAATAGACAAACTCAGCTTCACATGGATGGGAAGTCTGTTCCATAGGAGGGGCATTCTCTGGGACACATATCTTTCTTTCCAGCATGTTCTGTTTAAGTCACAGACAAAATTCATGTCCCTAGACTTTGCATTTCTGGTGCTGTTTGACTTATGAATATGTAGGAGATTCATAAGTGTGGGATTTGTGGATGCCTTGAAAGCTAGGCATAGATTACCTCTCAGCAATCTGCTGAGTAGACAGAAAGTTATTTAAGGTGGTCTGCATAAGGTAGGTTTGTTACGCCCTGTATTTGTTTCGTAAGGAACCTCTGAGGTCACTTTAGTTGCTTCATATGCCTGGTCAGGTGCCTACCAAAGGGAGCACTGTTTTCTATTGTTGGTCTGACAATGGTGGAGTACAGTGAGATAATGAACTCTATGGACCTAGATGCCATGCCCTTACTTTACAAGTTGTGCAACATAAAAGGATTTCCTCATCACTGTGTCCACGTGGTGGTCGAATGTAAGGCTGCTATCTACGTGTGTACCCAGATCCCTGACCACTGGGTCAACTCTTAAGTGTATATTATCAATATGGTAATTAGCTGGGATGCTTAGCTTCCCAAAGGATACAATTACACATTTCTTAGCACTGAGTTTAAGACCATGGTTTTGGCACCATTTGTTAGTCAGAGACAGACATTTCTGAAGAATGCAAGTGTCTGCAAGGGAGTCAGTAATAACCCCCAGCTTGCAATCATCTGCAAACTAAGTCACCCATAAACCTTCAGCATTTGCTTCCATTTCAGGGAAATAGATGCCAAAATGGAGTGGGCCCAGTACGGAGCCCTAAGGGACTCTACTAGTGACTAGCCTCTTGGTGGAGGTGGACTCACTTGTTTTGACCTCCTGGTTTCTGTCAGTGAGCCAGTTGTCTCTCCAGTGCATGATAAAAAGGTTTATACCTAAATTAATGAGCTTGTCTATAATGCTTGAGTGGAGTATTGTATCAAAACCCTTGGCCAGGTTGAAGTAAGCTGTGTGTACGTTCTTACCTTCATCCACTGCTTTGGTGACCCTCTTGAAAAAGTTCACCAGATTTAATAACCTGACCTTCCTTTAACAAAGCCAAACTATGATGGGTCCAATGTTTGTAGTTTACCTATGTCCTCATTTATCATGTCCATAATGATTCACTCCCCTTTACTTACATATGAAGCTGATAAGATTTATGAGCCTCTAATTACCCAGATCACTGGTTGGACCTCCTTTGTGCAAGGAAATGACTGTAGCCATTTACCATTCCTTGGCACAAAACCTGACTGAAGGCTCCAGTTGAAAAGTGATTCAAGTAGACCAGACAGGTCATGTTTCATTCTATTTATTATACATTACGGGATGTTATTGGGACATACGCCAAACAGAAGGTCACAGCTATCGTTATTTGCACAAGTGCCAAGGAACACATTGGCATGTGGCAGTCTAAAATACTGAGAGTGGAAGACCACAGCTCACTGGAAGTGAGATGAATTTACAGGAAGTGGTTGTGTTGGTGTCAAATATGATCTCCTCTGTTGTGAATGTGTGGGGTGCCATGGATGACATAATGCTCTTTATAATAACAGATTCATACATTCATAGATTGTTACTAGGCTAAAGACCCAGTGGGCCTTTCTAAGCCAGCCAAGTTTTGCCATAGGAATAATGATGACTAGGACGAGGACATGTGGGAGACATTGCGTGGGACAGGCCCTGGTGTTGTGGCAGTATTGAAGATCCAGATGTCCCTAGAACATGAATATGGCAGAACTGGTGGAACTGGATCTGTATGGAAGTTGTACATGAACCACCCCTCCTCAATTGGCCCAGTGGCATGGCTGTCACCAGCACTGTTTTGGGTGTGTTGCAATTCCAACTGTGGCTGGTGCAGAGTGTGTACCTTGTGATGATTCTCCATTGCATCCACCAGGCAGACACACACACACACACACACACACACACACACACACACACACACACACACACACACACACACACACACACACACACACACACACAAAACCATGGCCATGGACAACACTACAACAGACTAATGACTATCAAAAATACAGGCAGAAATCTGGCTAATTGTGTGATGTATGAATATCACTGACCAATATCCATATGGATGTATCCATGAAAGAGGGTGGTAGGTGTGTGTGTGTAAGTAAGGGGTGGTAGGACTGTGTGTATGGGGGCTTCATACATCACACAATTAGCCAGATTTCTGCCTCATATTTTAGGTTTGTTTATCATAAAATTGTGTTTTTCTGGCAAATCATTGAGGACTGAAGTCAGAAAATAATGACAGATATTTGGATTTTAGACTTCATATCCTCAGAAACTGCTTGCTAATGCAAACCTTGTTGTTCTATTCACTTTCTAAGATGGTAGGGGGATGTATGTCATACCTCTCAGCTGTACAGGTTTTCACAGAATGTCCAGATTTTTGCCTTATATTTTTGATCTTTTCCTCATAAAAATTCTGTTTTTTTTTTCTTTTGACAAATCACTGTGATGAACTAAGGGTTAAAGTTACTAAATAATGATATGCATTAGAGGTTCAGACTTCATATTCTTCAGAAAATGCACTCTAGCACAAATCCTGTTATTCTAGCAACTTTCTAAATGTGTCCCTAGTTCTGGGCCTTGGTCCCCAACATTATAACAGGATTTCTCCAGATTACTTGTGCAGAGTTTGAGAGGTCTGGTGTGTGTGTGTGTGTGTGTGTGTGTGTGTGTGTGTGTGTGTGTGTGTGTGTGTGTGTGTGTTTGTGAAGGAGGTAGCATACCTCTCAGCTGTCCGGGTTTTTGCAGAATGTCCAGATTTTTGTCCCATATTCCTCCTAAAAAGGATTGAAGTTGCTAAATAATGACAGACATTTGAGTTTTAGATGTCATATCCTTTAGAAAAATGCAGGTACTTCCTTATTATAGCGTCTTTGGCAATATACTTACATAAACAGTACATTTAATAGCAAATCCTTATGTGAAATGATTTATACCATTTCACGCTACACTCACATTACCTTGACACATACTTGAATGTTTGAAGAGGTGCAAGTATATAATGTTAGATAAAATCAGGGACAAGTGTTTTGAGCAGTGGGACATTGGTTTTATGATTGTTATTATTCTGAAAATGCATATTGATGCCACACTTCTTTTATTAAATTTTAAGTGAATCGGGGTTAAATGTGTCACTGGGTTTGGGTTTTGTTTCTTAATATTTTAGACTGTGTGTAGAAGCTGAGAGGCATGAATGTGTAGTGTATCTGACCATTATTTTAATTTTTTGATTTCATAAAAAGTGACTGATAGAGATATCTGTAAGTTCTAATCATGGTCTTAAACTGCTTGCTGCATATATTACTACAAGCATTGCTAACATGCAGTGTCGTTACACATTTTGCGGATTTGACTGTTCACTTGCTTAACTAACCCAATATCATGAACAATTTGTTGATCCAATATTACCTTACCAGATCCCATTTCATTCCTTTAGCAATAAAGCCACAAATGGCTACCTTTCCTAATGTGTCTGCTCTGAATAGCAAGCACCTAAATCTATGGTGTTATCTCAGAATGGCATACTCTAAAAACGCAAAAAATAACATCACATTATGTTAAAATAACTATTCAAGAATGGATGGCTTGTCAGTTTAGCGCCATGACCATACTTGAGTGTTGAGAATTATCCTACATGAGTGACGTTAAGTGAAATCCGCTCATTTTGTGAAGGCTGCTACAATAAGGAAGTACCAAAATGCATACTAAGACAAATCCTGTTATTCTAGCAATTTTCTAAGTTCATGAGAGCAATATGTATGATCTGTCCATATTTATTTTAAGCTTTGTCCAGATTTCTTGCACTAAGAGGTTGAAGTATGTGTGTGTGTGTGTGTGTGTGTGTGTGTGTGTGTGTGTGTGTGTGTGTGTGTGTGTGTGTGTGTGTGTGTGTGTGTGTGTGTGTGTGTGTGTGTGTGTGTGTGAGTGAGAGAGTGAAATGCCCTAGTTAGAGTTAGCAGGTGGAATGTATTTTCAAGTGCATTTTCAAGGAATTGTGAGCTTCAAGGAAAGAAAAGTTTACTGCTGCTTATGCTAAGTCTGCTTAAAATGTGCAACTGTTTTGTTTAGCAAATGGTATCACTACTGTGGTATAGAATGCTAAAGCAGTGTTAGTAGCACAGCAGGTAGCATACTGGCATCTTGATGTAGAGAGTTATAGGTTCTATTCCCACAGCATGTAGATTTGTATTTTAAGGGGGTGGGGTGCTGCAGTCCTGAGTATGTCCTTCTTTGGATGAGATGCCTAGTAACTATGAACCTGTTTTTCAGCTTGCCACCCATTCCCTATTGCAATATTCAAGGGCAACAGGCACTGCGTTTGTAAATAAAACACTGAAATATAAAGTTGTGTTCTAGCAACAACCTCTTTATTAGTTTCAGATATCTTTAATGTGGAATTATTCAGATGACTTTTACTTCTACAGAAACAGAAGTTTGAGTAGCCTTTTATGGTTGAAATATCCTGAACTGGGCAGTTTGTCGTTATTGGTTCATATGTTTTGTTTCATTGCTTACTGGAAAAATGTTCACAATTATAAATTTAAACACACTCTAACAAATGGTGCTGTATTATACAAAGGCTATAATTCAATTATTATATATTATAATTAATACAATCAGGAAGGTGAAGCAAATAACTTTTGCATTGTCTTAAACATGTGTGCAAGGGGCCTATGATTTGAAAACAGCCCAAAGGTAAACTTAACCCGCCATTGGCCAGATCCATTTTCTTTGAATGTGGGTTTCAATCCTGTTTCAGTGAATGTGAGTTTCAAAGGTAGAGAAGTTTTAATGCTAAGTCTGTTTTCATTGTAAGGCTATTGCTTTGCTTTAGCAAATATCTATCAGTGTTTGTGCTATAAAATTTGAAATAAAAGTTGTAAATTAAATCCAAATATTTGTAATCATTGTAGAAGTAAAGCATAAAACAGTATGCACACTGAGTTTTGAACAGTGTTTATAGCAACTGGGGAGAAATAGCCAAGTAATGGGACACTGGAATGGCTGCTTGGGGGGGGGGCTGAGTAGGGGAGGCACTCTGGGTTTACACCCCCTGCAAAAAAATCATGGGGGCTCCACTGTTTACACTTCTGCTACCTTAGCTTTTACAGCTATTAATTATCAGACCCATATGTCTAGGTTTGTGTTCGTTCTTCTTTCTCAGACCTGTCAACTTATTTCTGATTTTCCAGACTCTAAGGGTAAGACTTCTGTTCTTTCCTTGCTAAGGACTTCCTCTCAAGTTGATCGTCATTCTATTAAATGTAGTTATGATGCAGCAGATGCCTCTTCTAGGGCTGCTGTTTTTGGCTCAGTGATGAGGAGGTAGTCCTGGCTTAGACTTCAACCTCTGCTTGATGATATTAAAGTTAAGTTGATGGCTGTTCCTCTGGATTCTAAACTTTTATTTAGGGAAGCTGCTGCTGGTTTGTTTAAGCCCCTTTAGGATAAGAGTAAGGCCTTACAGGACCTTAAACATGTTTGTTTCTCCTATTTCTAAATTTCAGAGAAATTACCCCGCTAAGCCTGCTTTTGTTCGCAGGCAATCCCGGCCTTCTACTAAAAGTAGGAAGAGTGGCAAATGGGCTCCTCCTGCTAAGGCTACTCAGTTTTCAGGGACTCTGAAGCCTTCCTTTTCAGACAGACCAGGTGCTGTGTGATTATCTATACTGTACTAAACCTTATTTCTCTATGAACACAATAGAAGTACCCTTTATAACTAAGGAGACCAACTTAGATGTAGGTAAGCTACGTTTTGTTACAGCTTTTAGTAGAGCTACTTCTGAGGTAAGAAGAATTATTATTAATAACTGGTGTATATTAACATCTCTACCTGAATTATGTCCCATAGTTGGCATGAAACCCAGTTTCTCATACATAAACTGTCAGAGTTTAAAGCAGAAGTTATGTTATAAACACGTGTGTCAAGAATGGGGGGATAACAGCTAAATTGGGTACCTTTCTTTGCTACAATTGTAGATGTTGTGAAGTCATTAACAAAAATAATACTTTTCAACACCCTATAACTAGGAAGAGTTATATATTTTCTGGCTTAGCAACATGTGTTACAATGAATATAATATACATGGCTACCTGTAATAGATGTCAAGCATTTTATGTTGGGAAATCTACCAGAAAACTGAAAGAAATAATAACTGAACACCATTCAAAAATAAGAAGAAATATTGACACTAATTCCTTGGCTAAGCATATCAGTACATATGGAAATGCACATACATTCTCTTTTAGGCTGATAGAGTATGTAAGGATATACGAGGGGCAGATCTTAACAATAAGCTTGAGATGAAGGAATATCAGTGGATAGTACTCCTTTGTGCTGATGTATTACAAGGTTTAAACCAGACTGTTTCTATAAAACCTGTACAAAGGTATAAACAAATGTGTTTGAAATAGAGTTCTGTGCTTCTGCAACTATTGTTTTTGACTAGGATTGGTTGTTTAATTGAATAATTAATGGCTGTGTGATTTTTGATAGTATATAATAATGGTTAGTATGTGTTAGTATTTTATACACTGATGAAGGGTTTGTTTGACCGGAAAGCTTTGTTTTATTAAACACTTGCTCAGTATCAGCGTTGCTTGGTTTGTTTCATACTGCATCCAGTCTTGGTTTTATGAACTAAGCTTTGTTCTACAACTGTTTGGCTTTTTCAAACATCACAGCTGTATCAGATGTTTGCTAGGGGGAACATCTAACAGGGCCATTTACTAGGGGATGCTGGCTATGCACTGGAACCATGGATGATGACACCCATCAGAAGTGCGCACACACCCAGGGAAGAATGCAATAATGAGGCACATGCTCAAACCAGAAACATCATAGAATGTGTGTTTGGGCTGTTAAAGTCAGGGCAGGGTTCCAGTACTTAGATACATCTCGTGGAGCCCTGCAATATAATCCCAAGACGTGCGCACAAGTCTTCACATCATGTGCTATGCTACACAATCTGATCTTGCGGAAATGGCTGTAGCAGGATCAGCTAGGGGAAGGGACACATCCCCCACCAATGCCTAGGCCACCACAGCCACAGTCAGAGGAGGGCTCAGAGGGCGAACCACCAGCTGCTGTGCCTGCAGGCAGATGTAGACATGCTCAATATGCCCTTGCTTTGGCTAAAAGACAAGACATAGCACATTCACTGACCACCTATGTGCCTAATACCTTTCTCCTACTTGTACACATAGTAAAATTGATGCCAGGCAACTCATGCAACCTGTACCTCCCCATGTACTGGATGTGTATTGCTTTCATCAGACAGAGTCAGCCCTGAACTCAAAATGTGTCCACTGCTGCATTTGCAAGGTAAGTCCTGATCCTAGAGTGTAGTTTTGAATGATATTATGACATATCCCTGTATTTACTATGTTGGAACAGTATTAAGTAAATAGTGCTGTGGATTTGTGCAAAAAGTACTTTAACGTGACAGCAGAGAGAATTTTAGTTTACTCATATGTGTCCATTAGTAAGTACTAGGCCTCAGGTTTCAAAGACTCACACAGTCCTCTGAAGTATACTGATTCTCACTAAATGGCCTTATTTTTGTACTATACCTTTGTAATGGAAAATCTGTAAAGAGAGAAGTTAGACGGTACTGGTACACATTGCAGGTTCGGACTTCACAACCCTTCCCAAGATGAGACAACAGGTAGGAAGCAGAACAAGGAGAGTAACAAGAATATTATATCTGTGTTTGTGACGTAGCAGTAACAGCTTTGCTTACCCACAAAAGAATAAGCTACACTTGCTTGCGACATAACAGTACATGAGCTCCCCCTCCAAATGCAGTGTAGCCTTGCTTGTGCCATAACAGTAACTCAGCAATGGTCCCCCCAAAAGAACAGTATATGGCTATCTGTGCCATCCATCCTGGCCTTCACTTTCTTGCAAATGCATATCATACAACTCAGTTAATATCCACACACACTTTAAGGCCAAGGATATTGAATGCCTTACACAATCGAATGTCTTACAGTACAGCTCAGATAACTGATGAAGTACCAAGAAACATAGACAAGTAAGGCAAAGCTGTATATTTGCAAACAAAATCCTAAGAGATTGTGTGATCAGTAAGTGCACTAAGTCCAAATATAATAAAGAGGGTTAAAAGTACAAGTCACAGCTGAAGATCTCATAGCGGTGTGCATTCTGATGCATTTGTTTGTGTGAACAATGACTTCAGTTATTTTCTGCAAAACTATTTGTGTGGCAAAGAGGGCTAAGACATCCATCCTGTTTTCTGAATCTGCATTAGTGAGAGAGTTTAAATCCTGAACTATATATAAATATCTGATGTGTAGTATCATTTTGCAGTGTATATGTCATACCTTCCTTTTGCTAGGTTCACTTATTGCTCCATTTCCATTTGTTTTCCTACTTTTCTTTTTCTTTTATTCCACTATTTTCATTATGCACTGCATAGTGCAAACAAATAACTGCAGGTCTGGCTGTGCTTATGTGGCTTGCACTAAGCATGGCATTGCTGAAACCGGTCCACCTAGGAAGCAGACAGGTAGACACATAAACAGGATACATTCAATAAATGCTTTTGGCCATTGTGAAAATCCACCATGGAGTAACTGTCACACATTAGCAATGCGGCTCGCATTGTGTACTACTTACCTATGCACAAACAGCTGTATCTCGCATGCGCCTACACTTGGTTAACCATAGCATAAATCTGCTGCCCAGTGCAAACCTTTCAACTGTTTAGATTTTCATAGAATGTCCTGATTTTTGCATCACATTTTTGCCCTGCTCCTCATAAAAAAGTTGGTTTTCTGGCAAATAATTTGAAAATACTTGATTATTGAAATTAGAAAACAATGACAGACATTTGAATTTCAAAACGCCTACCCTTCAGACAATTCACATTAATGCAAAACATGTTATTCTATCAACTGTATGTTTTAAGAATAGCATTAAAACATGTCCCTATGTTTACTCCTTTTTCAACTCAATATGTATGGCTTTGTCCAGATTCCTTGCTATAAAAGGTTGAGAGGTATGGCCTAATGTGCTGTGGAAATGTATATATGATGCTGCCTGATTTCAGTCCATGTGTTGGCCACACACCCACAAGTATTACAACCCTGGGGTCTCAGTTTATTTTTTTCCATACATATATCAACCACATGACACAGTGTAATTTATAATGTTGTGTGCTCTCTCATGGGCAGTGCTAGTTGCTGGTGCTCGCAACCTTTCTCTGCTAAACTCAAACATCCAAATATTCCCAGTAAGGGTACTTGTGTTGTTATACAGCTAGGCTTCTAAGCAGCCTAGTGCTATTAGGCTATTAGCCTCATATGATGCTATGACCCTAGGTGGCTATGTAGGCCTCCCAATATGTTGTTCCTCACATGGCCTGCTGATGTCATCTACTATAAGTTTACCTGCACTCCTATATAAGTCAGACTTATTCCATGACATGTGCTTTAAGTACTATGTTCTGTAATCTGTGCACTTAGGTAGGGGTTCTGCACTCACTTCAGTTGACTCTGTGTGTCTCTAGTCAACAAAATAGAAGTGCTATCCTGCAGTTACTTCTCCAATGGCTTGGCTGGCCATTTTTTTGATAGCTGCTCATTCATACACATTCATTCCATAACAGCCTTCCAACCTGTTGTCTCTCATACGGTCTGCGGATGTCATCTACTATAACTTCACCTGCACACCTGTATAAGTTAGACTCATGCCATGGCATGTGTTTTAAGTACTGTGTTCTGTAATCTATGTACTTAGCTAGGAGTTCTAATCTCACTACAGTCAACTGAGTGTGTGTGTGTGTGTGTGTGTGTGTGTGTGTGTGTGTGTGTGTGTGTGTGTGTGTGTGTGTGTGTGTGTGTGTGTGACTCTAGGCAGCAGAATATGTGGTATCCTACAGTTACCTCCCCAGTGTTTTGATAGCCGTTCTTCCATACCCATTAATTTCATACTGGCCTCTCATTCTGTTGTCTTTAACAGGGCCTGCTGATGTCATCTACTATAAGTTCACCTGCACACCTGTACAAGTCAGACTTGTGCTGTGACTCATATGTTAAGTACTGTGCTCTGTACCCTGTCTAATTATATAGGTAAGGGCTCTAATCTCATTGCAGTCAAGTGTGTGTGTGTGTGTGTGTGTGTGTGTGTGTGTGTGTGTGTGTGTGTGTGTGTGTGTGTGTGTGTGTATGTGTGTGTGTGTGTTTGTGGTAGGGGCTCTAATCTCATTGTAGTCAAGTGTGTGTGTGTGTGTGTGTGTGTGTGTGTGTGTGTGTGTGTGTGTGTGTGTGTGTGTGTGTGTGTGTGTGTGTGTGTGTGTGTGTGTGTGTGTGTGTGTGTGTGTGTGAGAGAGAGTGAGCTGTAACTTGATATTACAGAGAGCATTTTACACCAGCAGGTGGGACACATATTTTGTCCTCAACAGACACTGCTGATGTCATCAGCTACAAAGAGTTGTCTAACAGAATGCAAGTCAGACGAGTAACACACCAAACTAGAAAACTGAAACCACAGAATGTGTCCAACAGTTAAAGCTGACCATGATTTAAATACCCTGTTTATTAAAAGAATTAAGTGTTTTTTGTTGTCATAAAAATGGCAACTTCTTCAGATTCAAACAAAGGCATTAATTACAAGTTTAAATAAGAAATCATGTCACATGACAATCATCAGCTGACATGTTACACCATCGCAAAGCAGTAAAAACTAATGGCAATATGATTTCATTAAATAACTAACAACAAATTATAAATTGTAAATCACAACATACAATCCCCTCTCTTGAATTAAACCCTCCAATATGGGTAGAAAATATAGTAAAACAATCCGGTAAACATGTACACGGACAATACATTCTTACAAAAGAATAATAAAAGTGGCACATATCACCACTAAATACTCTGTAATCATGTTGGCTCATTACTCAGAATAATTGAGATGCATTCAAATGTATAATAAAGTTGATTTAACAGCTCTCCTTCATGTATATAAACATATAATAAAGGTAATACTGTTAAGTAAGCAATATACATAATTTTTACTCTTACTGATGTTCTAGCTCCTCGTGTCCATTACAAATGGATAGAACTATACTTCTAAGTGCACTGTGTTCATATTAACTGATTGCTCAACGTGAATCAAAATACATTGAAATACACAACCATGCACAGTTGGCAATTCTCCTTCATTTCTAAATGCAAATATAAAAAAAGAGAAATACTATTGAATATATAGTATACGTGATTTCCACGCATACTAATGCTCGACCTGTTCTGATCGAATACTGGCAGGTAGAACCATATAAGGAATGTAATAGATATATGAATATATAAATAATAAGCCCCCCTCCCCGGGTACCTATGTTACTAACCTTATACAAAATGGGTACCTACTTAATGAGCCATAAACAAGCCTAAATAAGGGAGGTATATAAAACCTATGAAAACTCTTTTGTTTTGTTATATTTATCTATTTAAACTCTTAAGTTTTAGTAAACAAGAGATATTACAAGACTCATTTAAACCAGGGCTTACAAAGGCATTTAATCTAATCTGCCATGATAGCTCACATTCTTTTAGCATCAAGTTAAATGGGCCACCACTTGGATCCATACACACTTGATCAATAGCTTTAAATAAGAAACTATGATTGTGATAAATAATAAGATGTCTAACTAGAGGACTTTCTTCTTTCTTCCTTTCAATTGCATAAGTGTGTTCATAGACCCTATCTCTTAACCTGCGTTTGGTCTTCCCAATGTAGAAGGCAGGGCAGTTTTGACATCTTGCTACGTATACCACATATTTAGAATTACAGTGAAACTTGTTTGTCAATTTGTATTTCTTATGATTTATACAAAAAGTTTCACATATTTCTATGTATCTGCACATTCTGCAAGACCCACATGCGGTCATCCCAACTCGCTTCAAAAAGGAAAATGTAGTTTTCCTTTCTAACAAACTTTTGAGGTTAGCTCCCTTCCTAAAGACTAATTTAGGTAACTGACTGAATTTATTACCCAAAGACCTATCAAGTGAAATGAATTCCCAATTTTTATATAAAATAAGGCTAACCATGTCAGAATCAGTACTAAAAGTAGTAATAAATCTAGTTGTAAATTCGCTGTTGGTTTCGTCAACTTCAATATGCTCAAACAATGGATGTTCACTAGGTGAAGCAAGTGAAACAAATCCTTCATTACAATTATCTTCCCTTATACTCTTATTAAGTAAGGGTCTAAGCTGACCTATGTTTCTTTTATTAGTAACTTCAACTATTAAGGACTCCACTAAAAAAGTGGGGTAACCTCTCTGTTGAAACAAGTTACTTAGATGGGAACATTCATCCCTAAAGTCAGAATCTAATGAGACCATCCTGGCTGCTCTAATGAGTTGTCCCTTAACAATGGACCGCTTTTGGTGGAAGGGGTGACAACTTGAAAAGTGGAGAAACGAGTTAGAATACGGCTCCTTTCTAAATATTTTAGACACATATCTGTCATTGATAGTGTCTTTACTAAGTCTACAGTCCAAGTAATCAATACAGTTGATTATGTTACTTACCTTATACAAAATGGGTACCTACTTAATGAACCATAAACAAGTCTAAGTAAGGGAAGTATATAAAACCTATGGAAACTCTTTTGTTTTGTTATATTTATCTATTTAAACTCTTAAGTTTTAATAAACAAGAGATATTACAAGACTCATTTAAACCAGGGCTAAAGTTGTTGATAAGATCCTATAAAAGTATATTCTGTTGGAACCACAGATTTGTAAAGATTTGTGGTCATTTTTGGAAAAAATCAATAGCTTGAGTTTTGACCGAGATCATAACTTCTTAACTATTGATGTGAGGGATCTCTATACATCGATCCCTCACATGGAAGGCATCGAGTGGGTCAGTTTAATGCTGAAGTCAAAAAATGCTCCCACACACGAGATTCACACTATAGTAGTTCTGTTGGACATTATTCTTACTAATAATTACTTTTTGTTTGATAACAAGTTCTATTTGCAAAAACGTGGCGTTGCCATGGGGTCACCTTGCGGTGGCAGTTTTGCAAACCTTGTGATGGCATTCTGGGAAAAAGAATTCATATTTAAGAATAGTGACCACATGGTGAATCTCGTGTTTTATACAAGATTTTTGGACGATATTTTCATTATTTTCAAAGGTAATGACCAGCACACTCAAGCATTTGCCACTTATCTTAATTCTACTACAGAATTTTTCAGTTTTACATCAAACTTTAGCACAAGCTGTATTGATTACTTGGACTGTAGACTTAGTAAAGACACTATCAATGACAGATATGTGTCTAAAATATTTAGAAAGGAGCCGTATTCTAACTCGTTTCTCCACTTTTCAAGTTGTCACCCCTTCCACCAAAAGCGGTCCATTGTTAAGGGACAACTCATTAGAGCAGCCAGGATGGTCTCATTAGATTCTGACTTTAGGGATGAATGTTCCCATCTAAGTAACTTGTTTCAACAGAGAGGTTACCCCACTTTTTTAGTGGAGTCCTTAATAGTTGAAGTTACTAATAAAAGAAACATAGGTCAGCTTAGACCCTTACTTAATAAGAGTATAAGGGAAGATAATTGTAATGAAGGATTTGTTTCACTTGCTTCACCTAGTGAACATCCATTGTTTGAGCATACTGAAGTTGACAAAACCAACAGCGAATTTACAACTAGTTTTATTACTACTTTTAGTACTGATTCTGACATGGTTAGGCTTATTTTATATAAAAATTGGGAATTCATTTCACTTGATAGGTCTTTGGGTAATAAATTCAGTCAGTTACCTAAATTAGTCTTTAGGATGGGAGCTAACCTCAAAAGTTTGTTAGAAAGGAAAACTACATTTTCCTTTTTGAAGTGCGTTGGGATGACCGTATGTGGGTCTTGCAGAATGTGCAGACACATAGAAATAGGTGAAACTTTTTGTATAAATCATAAGAAATACAAATTGACAAACAAGTTTCACTGTAATTCTAAATATGTGGTATATGTAGCAAGATGTCAAAACTGCCCTGCCTTCTACATTAGGAAGACCAAACGCAGGTTAAGAGATAGGGTCTATGAACACACTTATGCAATTGAAAGGAAGAAAGAAGAAATTCCTCTAGTTAGACATCTTATTATTTATCACAATCATAGTTTCTTATTTAAAGCTATTGATCAAGTGTGTATGGATCCAAGGGGTGGCCCATTTAACTTGATGCTAGAAGAACGTAAGCTAGCATGGCAGATTAGATTAAATGCCTTTGTAAGCCCTGGTTTAAATGAGTCTTGTAATATCTCTTGTTTACTAAAACTTAAGAGTTTAAATAGATAAATATAACAAAACAAAAGAGTTTCCATAGGTTTTATATACCTCCCTTATTTAGGCTTGTTTATGGTTCATTAAGTAGGTAACCATTTTGTATAAGGTTAGTAACATAGGTACCCGGGGAGGGGGGTTTATTATTTATATATTCATATATCTATTACATTCCTTATATGGTTCTACCTGCCAGTATTCGATCAGAACAGGTAGAGCATTATGCGTGGAAATCACGTATACTATATATTCAATAGTATTTCTCTTTTTTTTATATTTGCATTTAAAACTGAAGGAGAATTGCCAACTGTGCATGGTTGTGTATTTCAATGTATTTTGATTCACGTTGAGCAATCAGTTAATATGAACACAGTGCACTTAGTAGTATAGTTCTATCCATTTGTAATGGACACGAGGAGCTAGAACATCAGTAAGAGTAAAAATTATGTATATTGCTTACTTAACGGTATTACCTTTATTATATGTTTATATACATGAAGGAGAGCTGTTAAATCAACTTTATTATACATTTGAATGCATCTCAATTATTTTGAGTAACGAGCCAGCATGATTACAGAGTATTTAGTGGTGATATGTGCCACTTTTATTATTCTTTTGTAAGAATGTATTGTCCGTGTACATGTTTACCGGATTGTTTTTACTATATTTTTTACCCTTATTGGAGGGTTTAATTCAAGAGAGGGGATTGCATGTTCTGATTTACAATTTATAATTTGTTGTTAGTTATTTAATGAAATCATATTGCCATTAGTTTTTACTGCTTTGCGATGGTGTAACATGTCAGCTGATGATTGTCATGTGACATGATTTCTTATTTAAACTTGTAATTAATGCCTTTGTTTGAATCTGAAGAAGTTGTCGTTTTTACGACAACGAAAAGTGCTTAATTCTTTTAATAAACAGGCTATTTAAATCATGGTCAGCTTTAACTTTTGGATACATTCTGTGGTTTTAGAATGCAAGTTAGACTTGTGCCATGGCATGTGTGTTGCGTTTAGTGATCTGTAGTCTGTGTACTTAGATAAGTAGGAGTTCTCTTCTCACTGCAGTCAACTGTGTCTATATGAGTCAGCTGTAACTTGATATTGCAGACAGCATTTTACACCAGCAGGTGGGACACTTATTCACATATGCCCAACAGACAATGCGGATGTCATCAGCTATATCAGAGTATTGTATATGCATGTATCTAACCAGGGTATGATCGGACAGTGGCCTGGATATCAGGCAGACATCACACCATGTGGTACAAGACAGATTAAAGTGATGTGTTTTAATCTGTACACATACATAGTTTCATAGTTTCATAGTTAAGTACTAGGCTATCTGCCCTGGGGCATTTGTAAGCCTAGCCATAGTGATATGGCTTTCGCCACCCCATGTAGTGGTACCGAACAGAATTAGAATACTGTGCCTCTGTCTAGTAGTGACACAGTGAAAATCCCCTTACATAAATGAATTTGTTTACTGTGCCCCTGTCTAGTAGTGACATAGAGGTGACCCCCGGGGTAAACCTATGATCTCCCATCCACTCATCAAGGTTTCTCTTGAAGAGTGTCAGTGAGGGGCTCTGCCTAACATGAACTGGGATTCTGTTCCAGAGCATGGGAAGCCTCTGGGTTATGAATCTATCCCTCCAGCATGTTCTATTCATACTTGTGCCAAGGTTTAAGTCTTTGGCTCTTGTGGTTCTGATGGATTTGGATCTTTTGAGGTGGAGCATGTCCATCAGATCCTGATTGGACATGGCCTTGTATGTCAGGCACAGATCACCTCTGAGCAGGCGGTATGCTACTGAATAGAGCTGGAGTTTCTTTAGTCTGGCAGAATAAGACATATGTTGGAGACCCTTGATCCTCTTGGTGAGGTACTTTTGTGGTCTCTCCAGCTGCTGCAGGTGCCGGGTGAGGTACATACCAAATGGGGCATTGTACTCAATCATGGGTCTGATAAGGGAGGAGTATAGGGGTACAATGACCTCCTTTGATTTGGATGTGAATCCCTTCATGATAAGGTGGGCAAGGTAGAATGTTTTTCTAACCACTTTGGCAACGTGGGTGTCAAATGAGAGGTCGCTGTCGACTTGAGTCCCCAGGTCTCTGATTACTTTTTCCGTACTCAGTGGGTTACTGTCTATGTGATAATTTGTGGGTACCTTGTTTTTCCCAAAGGGGATGACTATACATTTTTTGGCATTTAGTTTAAGGCCATGATTCTGGCACCAGTTGTCCGTTTCTGTGAGGCCATTCTGTAGGATGTATGTGTCAGCTGGTGTATCGACTATGGCGCCTAGTTTGCAGTCATCTGCGAACTTCGTCAGCCACAACCCTCCCATATTTGCTTTAACATCTGAGAAATAAATGCCGAATAAGAGGGGTCCCAGGACAGAGCCCTGTGGGACACCACTTGTGACTGGCTTTGAGTCAGACAAGGCTCCAGCGATTTTGACTTTATGGGTTCTGTCCTTTAGCCAGTTTGCAACCCATCTAGTGACATATGGGTTTACATTTAAGCTGCTGAGCTTATCTATGATGCCTGAGTGGGGTATTGTATCAAAGGCCTTAGCTAAGTCCAGGTAGGCTGTATGGACTGCTTTGCCCTCATTAATGGCTCTAGTGATTGTTTCGAAAAAATCAACCAGGTTCAAAAGGCAGGATCTGCCCTTTACAAAGCCGAACTGGGTGGGATCAAGTGTCTGTAGGTCCCCAATGTCTCTGTTTATGAGTTCCATAATGATTCTTTCCATAGCTTTACAGACCAGGCTGGTTAAGCTTATGGGGTGGTAGTTTCCAGGGTCTGTAGAGATGCCTCCTTTGTGGAGTGGGACCAGTGTTGCTGTACGCCAGTGTTCAGGTACATATCCTGTGGTAAGGCTAAGGTTAAATAGCATTTTTATGTGTGGGTTAAGCTCCTCTTGGAGTTCACGTAGCACGCAACCTGGGATGCTGTCAGGTCCCATTGATGCTGTGTTTTTAGCTTTGCTGAGGGCTGCTCTCACCTGGACATCTGAGATGACAGGGAGATTACATTCAGCTGGGATAAGTTTTTCATCTTTTGGGGGTGAGGGAGGGGAGAAGTTTGCACTGAACCTGTCAGCCAGAATGTTGTCAATATCTGTGGGTTCAGTGTATTTTTTGTCGTTGTGAACTAACTCTGAGCATATCTGAGGGTTTCCGCCCAGGTTTCTAACATAGCTGAAGAAGGCCTTGTGGTTATCTTTAGTGTCCTTAGCGATTTTTCTCTCAAAGTTGGCCTTTGATGTTTTTATGAGGGAACGTAGCTTTCTGCTAGTGTTGATCAGAGATGCCTTCCCTTTATGGGATTTAGCTCTGTCGTGCAGTAGCTTCCTTCTCTTGTTATACAATTTGTTTATGGCTGAAGTCCACCAGACAGGACGCTTGCCCTTGGTGGAGAGGGTCTTGGATTTATTTGGGATTGCATGATCCATGCATTCTTGGAGATGTCCATATAACGCATTTGTGAAGGATTCAGCATTGTGGGATGTGGTTTCCACTGGCCCAGTGGGCTTAAAGGATACCATCTCAGACTTAAGAAGAGTGAAACCATCATGGCATGGTTTTTAGGCTCTGTGTTAGCTTGATGACAAATCCCTGTGGGGTGTCCTGCAGATGCATGTTCTGGTGAGCTACATGCAACAGAGAGCATGATACTGTGCTGTGCTGTTCTTATGAGATTATACTACAGTGCTGTCATGCAATCCACAGATCTGAATGTGATGTCCTGACTTATAATGTGCACCATGCATTTGTACTGGTTAATCATTAAAGAGAACAGTTAGAAAGTAATGAGACACATTGCAGTTTCTGACTTCACAACCCTCACAAGAGAATGCACTATAAAGTAGTGAAATGATGATGCTGTCCACTGTAAAACATGGCGAGGCAAATATAGTTCACAGGTACAATTAGCATTTAAACAACATAAATCTAAATATACTTAGCAATAATGTAGCTAAACACCCTGTGCATCAGACACAAAGCTTTAGTTTCCCTGAGTCCAAACGAGAGAAATCATGGATATGGCACAGTTATCATCACTTGCACAGGGTGTTGTGGGGATAGGGGGCAGGAGGCCTAGGCTGACAACAAAGGTTGTTGAGTTTGTGTGAGTAAGAATGGGGAAGCAGGCAGGCTGAACCATGTAACTGCTGTGTGTGTGACTGTAGGAGTCCTCCATGTGAAAGTGATGTGTGACAATGTGCATGAACACAGCCAAGTTCAGTGATAGCTCTACATCTTGGTATGTTGGGCAGGTGTGAGATGTGCATAGTACAGTTGTCAGTTCATCGTTGTCACCCCCCCCCCAGCCATGAGACCTGGCTCTGCCAGAAGATGCACTGGCACCTCTATGCCCGAAGTCAGATGCAGTGGTACTACCTGAATGTGAATGTTGTCTTTTGGACATGCTCCCTTCATGGGAATGCCCAGAAACATGACCCCATAGCCTGCCAAGTCTGGGTGTGGACAGCACACTCCCTGATGGAGCAGGGGAAGTACTGCTACTACAGGAGTGTGATCAGGCATGGCCACATTGGCTAGAAGCAGATGGTGCAGCTCACCTCTGCCCACATGGACAATGTCCCCCTCCCAGCAGACTTGTCATCACAGACACTGCACAGTCCATGATATAAACCCCAAGTTCCATCACAAACATTTCATGTTCCAACTTGTCATTCAGCTGATCCACTGAATTGGCTACATGGTGGAGGCAGTCAGGATGTCAGACTGTGTCACATCTAGAACCCTGAGCACAAGGGCCTTTTTAAGCCTAGCCATGCATCTCAGTTTTTTGACAATTATGTAAATACCATATAAACATGCTGATTACACCATAATTTTGCCATCCCAGGTAGTAGACAAGGAAAGATACCTCAACTTTGTACTGTAAAATCTACAGCAAACTCCTATGTATGGATCTCACATATGGGTCATGTAGTAATACAGCAATAGTAGTGAGATATAAAACATCCATGAGTTTTTTCAATGACAATAGACATTTGTTTGAGGGGAGTAGGAATTCAACCCACAGATATCCTCACAAGGTTACAGCAGATAGACTTAACATGAGGATACACCTGAACAACAAAACAGTAGGAGGCATGCAGAAACACACTACAATAATTTCCCAGTCTTAATACTACTTTAAGCTACACCACTACTGACAGATGTAGAACTGGTGTATTTAAGTTCTATATAATTATTTGTAATGTCTACTAATGTTACTATAAAACATTTATATGATAGCATGCATACTCACCCCAGCACTCTCTGAGATGCTCCATTCTGCTCCTGTATACCTGTGTATTCCTTTTGATGTCTTCTTGTGATAGAGATATAAAAAGTCTTAAATTAGATTTTGTGGATAGAATGAAGTGTCATGTTCTTTGAGTAGGTAAAATAATTGATTCTTACAGTGCTGAAGTGGTAACTGCACCATAACATCTTCCTCCTATCAGTGAAGGAGGTCAGGATTGCAACACTTCATGCCACTGAAGTGGTGACAGAATTGTTACCCTATGCATGGGAAAACAGTAGCACAGGTGACGGCCTTGGCCAAACTATTCCAAGCATCAGTATTATGGTGCAATTTGGTATAGCCCTCCTGCAGGAATCTAGGTCCGTACTCTTTATGGAGGATGTCCAGAAGAATCTTGGACTCCTCCTCACACTACCTTGGTATACTAAAGGGAACACTACCCTCCCCCCCCAACCATGATATCTCATATTGAAGAATCACAGGGAAAAATGACAAATTGGTGCCCAAATCACTTCTCGTGCATCCAATCCTCTGTGCATTGATGTGTATAGCTGGACATCTAA
This sequence comes from Protopterus annectens, assembly GCF_019279795.1. NCBI lineage: Eukaryota > Metazoa > Chordata > Ceratodontiformes > Protopteridae > Protopterus > Protopterus annectens. Next base: position 189,235,203 of record NC_056726.1, read on the forward strand.
TTTACATTAAAAATGGCAAAATCAGAAAATATAGATAATGCATTATTATTATTATTATTATTATTATGATTCAGATGACACTTTAAGATGGGAAACATGGCAGTCCTCCATCCCAAAGTATGCTGTACAGAACACTGCTCTCCGTTGACGCCACCATAAATGGTGAAATACGGCACGACAATACCCTCACTTCTAACATGTCGTGCTAACTGCATTTGTGCATTGTTGACTGCAGATACCAAGGCAACTGCATGAGATCATGAAAAAATCTACTTGATGTTTATTTGCTCTGCTCATCTTACAAACTGAGCTATTTAAAAGCAACGATGAGATGAGCCCTCACTAGCATATTCATGGTGACCATAGGGGAGTTTTTACATAATATAAGCAGTACAGGCAGTCTTATTTTTCATGATGTTAAGGAGGCAAATTTTACTACCCTGAGTTTGAATTATGCAACCTGCTAGCACTGAAACCTTTTCTTCTGAGTGAGATATTTGTTTATCTAAGGTAACTGCTACTTTTCACTCACCTACTTATTTGTCTAAGGTTAGCTATTCATCTTCTCTTTAATGTAAGTCTTAGAAGGGATGTTGGTTTGTCATAAGGGGTACATGGCACATGTTCTGAATGCAGTGATTTGCATAATTGTTACAAAAGATGGGTGACTAACCACTAGGCTGATACTCAGAGAACTATGTGATACTACTGTAGTCTTCTGTGCCTTGCACATATGTGATTAGTCACAGCCTTTGTAACACTATGTTGCACTGGTCATGTGTTCCTGCTAAGCTGAACTTGTTTTGTGATGGGTATGTGCTTACGACACATACATGCCTTATATTTGCTTAAAGAGTGTTGGTGGATACAGATATATAACTGTCAAGCACAGCTACAGTATACTAGATAACCTACTTTCATGTTAGTGTAGTGATTTGTAAGGCCCATGCAGGACAAGGCTGTTAATTTCACTGTTTCCATATTAACAGAGCTATGTCTAAATAACAGGCCCATGAGAAAGGAACTGCATCCACTGGTGCTTCCACGTCCACCTGCAAACCCAGGTTTACAAATACTAAGAATGAGGTGGTACCAAGAATCTCCATCTCCATGGTAGATGTCTCTTTGTAGTCTGTTCTGCCAACCAGCTCTTCCATGTGTAAGATGAAACTGTCACCAAATTTAATGATGTGGGTTCTCAGGATCAGATTTATAATGCGGTCAATTGCAGGACAACTGATATGATCAGTGTTGCCACCCACAGAGCAGGGACTCTGGCACAAGAACAGAGAGCAACAGGTGGAGAGTCTTTAACTGAACCAACCCTTATGGAGACAGAGTACCTGGTCTCATTTAAAAGCAGTACCACTTCTATAGAATCTGACAGTACTGTGCTGGATGTTGGGGTTGAGCTGCAACAGACCTCAGAGAATTTCAACTTCAGATGGCCCAGATATGTAGCCATATATCACAGTATCAACAGATGCAACTCATCCTTACCTCTTAGTTACAGTAAAGGTTAGAATATTTGTCTGACTTATGGCATACAGAGATATCGGGGATCCAAGTTCCATGGCTATCTGCATAAGGTATGGCCTGGGTTTTCTTGTATGATATTCTTATAGTTGTTAAAACTGCAAAAAAGACCTAGCCAAGACAGAGTCTTCACTGTGTAATACCTTAAACCTCTTGCAGTGGATGTCCATGTGTTATATGTAAATGATCCCATAAGGACATACCAGTGTTTTGGCTTTAAGTCTTTATGGATATGCTCCATGTCTCCTATAGGGCTATCGACAAATCCAAAAAATAGCCAGAAATTGTAACATGGTGTCCCTGTCAACATGGCAATGATCAATAATATTGGTATTATGGAGTGCATGAAATGTTAAACATGGGTGGATAACCCTGCACATATGGAGGCAACATCACGCACCATCAAGCAAAGCAGCTAGAATGAGAGTTTCCTGCAAAAACAAATTTACTTTGAATGTGATTACCCTTAGCATTACTCCGGAATGTACTTAGACCAAACACCAGCAATCATTCGTGTTCAGATATCCTGATGGTGCAGTTCAGAGACATGGTATTTAAATGCTTCTAAATACTTTGTCATCTTGTTTTGGTTCATTAGCATAGAGCAGAGTTTGTTATATGGTTATCAGCGAAGAGCACAGCCAACCCTGCTATTTCAGCTAGCCACAATATGTTGATGGATTTTCTGAATCACACACACTCAGCATTGCTGATTGTCACACTAATACTCTTAGCTCAATGTTTTAACATTTTCTGAAGCCAGACCAGTTGTCTTTTTTGTGTTCTTTTGAGAATATTTTTTTCATAGGATCATAGGACGTTACTAGGCTAATGGCCCCAGGGCCTTTATAAGCCTAGCCAAGTTCAACCCATGTTCCCAAGGGTGTCTAGTTCAAGCAGACACTAAAATGAGCACATATTGCCCCTGTCCAAGAGGGACATAGGTGGAACCCCTGGGGTGAATTTCCAGTTACCTATCCAGTCATCCAAATTATGCTTAAATAGGGTGAACGAGGGGCTTTGTTTAACATGAATGGAAAGTTTGTTCCAAAGGTGGGAAACCTCTGTGAGACAAATCTGTCTCTCCAGCAAGTCCTGTTGATATCACATACCAGGTTAAGGTCTCTTGAGCGAGTGACCCATGTGCATTTTGACTTGCAAATGTGAAGCATTTCCATTAAAGCTGGGTCAGAGATTGCTCTATATGCAAGGCACAGGTCACCTCTGAGCAGTCTGTATGACAAAGAAAAAACTGACAATGATTTCAGTCTGTCTGCATAAGACAGATCTGAAAGATCCTGCGTTTTCTTTATAAGGAACCTTTGCGATCTGCCCCATTGCTGCAGGTGTTTGGAAAGGAACATACCAAAGGGAGTGTTGTAGTCTATTATTGGCCTGATGAGGAAAGAGTACAGGGGGGTTATAACCTCTTTTTTTTCTGGAGGTAATGCACTTACTTATGAGATGAGTAATATAAAATGCCCTTCTTATCACTGTGGAGACATGGTGATTGAAGTTAAGGTTTCTGTCGACCTGTGTGCCAAGATCTCTCACCACTGACTATGTGCTTAGGGTATTGCTATTTATGTGGTAGTTTGCAAGAACATCACCCTTGCTGAAGGGGATAATAATGCATTTTTTGCATTAAATTTAAGACCATTACTTTGGCACCAGTCATTAGTCTGCATAAGACCTTCTTGAAGGATGTTGACATTGCTAGGGGTTTTGATGATTGCTCCTAGTTTGCAGTCATCAGCAAACTTTGTCAGCCACAGTCCTTTAATTTTAGCCTGCACTTCAGAGAAGTAGATTCTGAACAGTAGGGATCCCAGAACCAATCCATGTGGAACACCACTGGTTACAGATACTGTTTAATTAATTACATTAATCAAACCAATAAAACAATTAACCATGTGCAAACTTACTAAAACCCTTATATTCAAAAGAACACAGAATTTTAAAGTGCCACCATGAAATTACCTAAATACATATAAATGCTTTCCTATTTCTATCTCATTACTTTCAGGAATCTGATCTTATGTATAATAAAAAATATAATATAATAATACACATCCATATATACAATCTGAAAAACAGCCAATGTACTTTAACAAGAATATTATCTAAAAATATAACATTCCATAACTTATATATATATATATATATATATATATATATATGCGTGTGTGTGTGTGTGTGTGTGTGTGTGTGTGTGTGTATATAAATATTTACAAAATGTTAAGATCCTACACCTATCAAATATCATATACAAAATTAGTTTGATTGATGTAATTAATTAATTAATTAATTTATTGTGGCATCAGGCTTATATATAGGGAGGCTGTTTTCATTGTAAATTATTCCTTGAAGGTGAAAGGCTGAGGTACCAGAAGATGAATAAAAGTTAAATGGTGATCTATACCTCCTGAAGTTTTTCTGACTCATGATATCAATTTGCTGTGTTTTTTTGAATATATGGGTTTATACCCAGCTAAATGAGTTTATCAATAATGCCTGAGTGGGGGGATTGTGTCAAAGGCCTTGGCTAAGTCTAGGTATGCCGTATGCACAGATTTGCCCTCATCTAGGGCTTTGGAGACTGTCTCAAAGAAGTCCACCAACTTTAACAGGCATGATCTCCCCTTGACAAAGCCAAACTGGGTGGGGTCAAGCATTTGGAGATTACCTATATCTTTGTTAATAAGGTCCATGATGATCCATTCTATGGCCTTGCAGATAAGGCTGGTCAGGCTAATGGGTCTATAGTTCCTGGGATCCATGGATGTACCACCTTTGTGCAAAAGGATGACAGTAGCAGTTTTCCATTCCACAGGGACAAAACCGGTGCTTAGGCTGTGATTGAAAAGTGTGCCCAATGATGATGCTAATTCAAGTTTTAACCACTGTAGAATACAGCCTGGGATGTTGTCTGGTTCCATAGAGGCTGTATTTTTGGCCTTGGAGAGGATGTTTAAGACCTGCTCCTTGGAGATACTAGGTGGGGGATAGGTGTTAGGGATGCTTTGAGGTATATGTGGCATGGACAGGGAAGTGAAGTTTTTACTGAACCTGTCAGCCAGCAGGTTTGCTATATCCACAGGCTCTGTATATGTAGTACCATTAACTACGAGTTTAGCACAAATCTGAGCCTTGCCTTACCTTTGAAGTTACAGATGTAACTAAAGAACGGCTTGTGGTTATCCGTAGTTAGGGAAGCTAATTTGGATTTGTAGTTAGCTATGGAGGACTTCATTACAAGTCTTATTTGCTTGTTTAAGTTGAGGAGGGTGTGTTTCCAGTTTTGAGACTGTTCCTTCCTACTCTTAGACAGCAATTTCTTTCTCCTATTGCATAGCCTATTAATGGCAGTTGTCCTCCAGGCAGGTTTGTTTTTCCTGGAAGATCTTACTTTAGTTCTATCAGGTATGGCAGAATCAATACAATTGTACAGGTGTTCGTATAAAGCATTGGTGTATAACTCAGCACAGGTGTCTGTTTCATCAGTGGGGGGAGGTGCTATGAAGCTATTTGTGCTGTCACATAAGAGGTTGTAATTGGCCTTGGAGAAGTTTTTAGGCTACTTTTTGGTTGTATTATAGTTATTTCTAGTGAGACTGATTTGTGGTCAGATCTCACCAGGGATGGCCACACATTGATACTGGTGCAGCAGTCCCCCATGTTGAAGACTAGTAGATCCAGGATGCTTGAGCCCCTTGTAGGTGTGTCAACCAGCTGGTCCAGAGCAGTGGAGTTAATGAAGTCCAGGAACCTTTGGGCAAGTGAGTTAGAACACATATAATTTACCCATTCAATGGATGGGTAATTAATGTCACCCAAAACCAGGGTGTTTGGTTGTATCTTGATTGACTCAAGTAGATCCAAGTAGGCTGAGTGGATGTCCTGTTTCATGGAGGGGGGCCTATAGCTGGCAATGACCAGAAGAGGGGTCTTACTGACAGTCAATTTCACCTGATGTAATTCAATGGAATCGTGCTGTTTAACCAGTCTAGAGTTGTATTTATCTTTAATAAATATTGATACACCACCTTCTTTAGTTCTCATGCCTTCCGTTTGTGGTCTGAACATGAGGAAGGAAATGTAACCTGGTATAGCTGTGGTGCTCTCTGCAGCCTTAAACCAGGTCTCAGTGACTGCACAAATGTCAGCATCTTCCAAGGTGAGGACTGCTTCCAGTGAGTGTAGCTTCTGGTTCAGACTCCCAACATTTAGCAGCATAACCTTGAAGTTGTTTTTAGACGGTATTTTTACAGCAGGAATTTTGTTCTTGTGGCATTGCCTAAAAAAGGCACTATGGGGGTGGCAAGACCCTTAACCAGTAACCAAAATCCCAGAGGAGACAGATGAAGACTATCTCTGGCAAAGCATCTAGGTCTGTTGACCATATCATCCCAGGCCGACAGTTACTGGATCCCCTTTAAATGACACTAGAAGCTAAGCCAATTGTTGAAGTCAATCGTTTTTTTGTTTGTATTGAGGTATCATTCTAGGTGAAGGTAAAATGCTGCTTAAGGATAGGGACATACCTGCCTGAGAGACATAATCAGAGAGCTCAGTCATGTCTCTCTTCATATAGTCCAGTGAGGTATGTCTCAAGTTGTTCACACCAACATGGACTATGATGGAGTCATAACAGTACCTATTGTTGAGACACTTGAGTGCATGTGTGATGTGGTGGATCCTGGCACCTGACAGACAGCAGACTGTGACTTTTTCCTTATCTAGCTTGGTGAGAGGGATATCTGTGTGTCTCACAACTGACTATGACTAAGATGTTTGTTTTTGTGTTACGTCTTTCATAAATAAATCTCTGTTTCTTAGGAAACCAAGCACTGGTTGCACACACAAATGCTCAAAAGTAAAAGTGTTATACTCTTTTAATCATGCCAGAATGTGTTGATAATATGGAAGCAATACATAGAATTGTCCCATGGCCTACTATACAGCCCCAGTAATGACAGTTTAAGACTGGATCCAAGGGTATGAACAGAAATACTTATTGTTTGGCCTTCTTTCCGAATGTGTACAGTGATAGTTTCATAACACTTTGAACAAGTGTAGCCTACAAATTAGAATACTTCATTTATTAAATTTGTATTTTTTGATATTTCAGATATATAAGTTTACTATAAGCAAAAGCAATGTTCTGAAGGCAACTTCCATTTTGTGACTATATTCATTGGTTTTTGTGTGGGGGAGTGCACAGCTACAGATATGTGTATTTCCTAAATACAGTACAAACTACAGATGAAACATATAGCTTAAAAGTAGAATAAGACAGCTGAAGTACAGTGTTAATTAAAGGTTTGCCCCAGTTACCTCTGTTTCTTTCTACCACCGTTCAGCAGGCTACAAGTGGTTTACAACAGAGTTTTGGAAATGGTCAGAATCTGCACTTTTTAACACCTTTATTAAATTATCACTTAAGACACAGGCACACATACATTAATAAAAAAGAAAACAAACTAAATTCACATTTTCCTTTACATACATTATACATCACATACGTTTTATTTCTTTTTAACTATCATCAATCCATTATTACATAAATAGCTCAATTCCTGCATTCACTTCAATAGCACTCTTCCTCCTAAACATTATTCTGTGTATTTTTAAAGACATCTCTTCTAGTTCTTTTATCTCTTGTAAAATACTCAATACTCAAATGCGCTTGACTTAGACTTTGATTTCCATTTTCTAGTAACTGTTTTTTTCTCAGTCAATACAATTAAACTTAAGAAGCACTTACTATGCCAAGGCAATTCAGATCCTGTGTCACAACGCAAAAGAATTAGTTCCATAGTTACAGTCATTTACTCTCCAAATATTTTTGACAGAGTACTCTGTAGGGAATTTTTAAAATCTGCCAACTAATTACACTACCAAAATATATGTTCCCTGTTACCTCCTTCTTCCCATTCACACCACTAACATTTGCTATTAATCTGAAGAAAAATTATTTGAAGTCTGCTTGGGGTATAAAAATACCTCTGCAAATGCTTCCAAGCAAAAATCCTAAATCTTCTGGACTTTGTTGCATACTAGAAGCAATACATATATCCTTCTCCCATTGTTCCCTTGTAAATTGTTTTTCTAGTCACTCTTCCCATTTTTTTTCTAAAATTCTGTGACTGACTATTATAGTTATTGGGTAATATTTTATATACGCTAGTAGTTATCCTTTTTTAACAGCAGCTTCTGTTCAAGATTCAGCTAAAAGCTCTATCAGATCAGGTCCTTCACTTATGATTCCCCTATTCATTTCTCTTTGCTTGTACTCTAATATCAATCCCAGTTAGGGAAGGCAGTCTCTGCCCTCGAGTCCAAATAACTTCTTGGCCTCACTCTGCTCCATTACCTTTCCTGCTCTGGTTATTTGCTCTCAATACCTTGATTCCATTGCAGGTTTTCTCCAATGAACTCCAGCCCCCTCTTGCGTATTTTCTGTGCTCCTACTCGCAGTAATCTCTATTGGTAAATTCTTATTTCTCCATTCTCATATTGGCTTAGTTCTTAGAATACTTTCTACTACTTTATTCTCCTGAAAGTTTTGCATTCAAAAGACCACTCTCTCCCATATCTAGACCTCACATTCATCATCACCCCTTTGCACTTTGAATTATAATCTTCTGCTTGTGTTCTATATAGGTATATACATATGCATGCTAGCCTTAACTGTGTAGCTTTAAAATATCCATTCAAATTAGGTAATCCTAAACTACTTGCTCTACTGGAAGGATCAACTTAACCCACTTAATTATTGCCTTCTTTCACTCCCTGATAATGCCTTCATCTTTTTATTAATCACTGTCCGTAGCTTCTCCTCTGGTTAATAAACATATGCCTGATATGTATATAAAACTTACGGGAATGAAAAAAAATCAAATCCACTGCTTGTACTTTACTGTTCCTTTTCATAAGCAAAGGCTTCCAGTTTCTCAGCTTTTGTATTATCTTTTGTTTACTCTCTTCCTACATATTTTTAACTGGCATAACAGAAACCTTTTCAATCCATACTACTTATCTCATCCCCATAAGTATGTGTACTGTGCCCTTTCAATTAACAAATCATGCTATGGAATACCATTCCAGTTGCTTATTTATGCTTTCATAAAATAAATAAAATCTGTTTCTTCCAGTTTCTCTGGTACAGAAGAAAATCTCAGTTTTTTTCTGTGTGCTTGTCTTCCAACACTACCATTTTTGTTAAAAGTTCTTTTTGAGAAGCCTCATATGAAGCCAGATTTTCTTCATTTCATCCTGTGATTTTTGCAGTTTTATCTGTTCATCTGAATAGCTAGTTAAAGCTTATTCCATTTTTTCCAGCCTTTTATTTGAGTTGAAATATCCTTTCAGTGTTTCATTCATTTTAACTGAAAGCCATCTCTTGTACTAGAGCTGAAGCTTGAACTACTTTGTGCTGAACACTTGCAGTATTCTTTCCTTGTTTTTCACTGTTTACTCCGCCTTTTTCTGGCTGACTTTCTTTCAGGTTCTTTAACTTTCTTCTTTGCAGGCATCCAGGCAGTGTACTTACTAGCCAGTAACTCAATTTTACTCAAGCTGACAATAACACTGGCTCTTATTTCTTCTGTTTTCACACTGATTTTCACTGAATGCCCAGATTTTTGCCTCAAATTTTTGGCCCATTTTTCATAAAATTGTGGTTTACTGGAAAAATATTGGCAAATCATTAGAGACTGAAGACACAAAATAATGACAGACATTTGAGTTTCAGACTTCAAACCCTATAAACTTTCTAAGTTTGTAAAATCAATATTTAAAAATTGTCCCTATTTTTGGGCCTTTGTCCCCCATTATTTATGGCTTTGTCCAAATTTCTTTCAATAAGAGTTTGAGAGGTACGGGGAGTGCTGACATTAAGCTGCTGATCAGTGTGCAGCCATCTCGAATAGTCCAGGAATGTAGACTTTTACATTAAAATTTGAAAAATGCCATAGAAACTTCAAGCGTTTAGACAAGAAAATGTGTTTTTGGACGTAAAGGGTTTTGAAATGTCTCAGGACATCACCGCCTCCCTCTCCTCTTGGCATATTGAATTATATGCACAACAAAACCAAAGAAAAAATAAAAACATTGTGAGTCTATATTTCCTGTACATTACCCTTCTGAGGAGAAAGAAACCACACTCACTACAATTCCAGTCTCGCATAGACCTACCACGACAGCAAACCAAACACATAAACACACAAAAACATACTTGGAGGCTCTAAATAAAAATCTGCCTAAGCAGTAGAGACCTCCAAAGCAGACACCCAAGCAACCGCTACCCCAAAACAAAACATGTGCAACACATAGCTCACAAAGCCAGTGTGCCAAACAGTCACAGCCCTTAAGGCTAAACAACACACCTGATACACTTGTAATAGGTGACTCTATCGTCAGGCACACTGACGTCCCGCTCACCAGGCTGAACAAGGAGAAGGTCACGGTGAGCTGCCTGTCGGGTGCTAGGATCCGCCACATAACACAAGCACTCAGGTCACTCCAAGGCAAGTACAAATATGACTCAGTCATTGTACATGCTGGTGTGAATGACCTGAGACGTACCTCCCTGGACTACATGAAAAGAGACATAGAGGAGCTCTCTGAGCATGTAGCCCAGGCTGGTATGACCCTGACCTTGAGTAGCATCTTACCCTCACCAAGAATGATGCCACAATATGAAGACAAGATGATCAATTTCAACAATTGACTTAAGTATTGGTGTCATTCAAAGGGGATCCAATGCTTGTCAGCCTGGGATGACATGCTCGACAAGCCACGATGCTTCGCTAGGAACAGCTTGCACCTGTCACCCCTGGGCTTTCGGATATTGGCAAAGGCTCTTGCTAACCCCATAGTGCCTTTTTTAGGCAAGGCTCAAAAGACAAACCCACCTCCATAGGTATCACAAGGGATAAGAAACTAGGAGTAATGCTACTCAACGCCAGAAGTCTAAACCTCAAGATGCACACACTCGAAACTCTCCTTAGCATGGAGAACATCAATATCTGTGCAGTAACAGAAACCTGGTTCAAGGCTCCCAAGAGCACCCCAGCACTACCAGGTTATACCTCATACCATGCTTTTCGGCCCCAAAACTTGGACCGAACCACAAAAGGAGAGGAAGTATCAATATTTGTCAAACATACCCACACCTCCAGGTTAGTGGCACAGCAGGAAGCATCAGAGACTATCCATGTGCAACTAACAGTGGGTAAAACTGCCTTTCAGTTTATAGCCTGCTACAGACCACCCTCCCAAACCCAGGAACACCACTCGGCCTTCCTGAGAACACTGGAAAATATGAAGGTCTCTCCAAACACCATTATATTGGGCGACTTCAACTACCCAAACATAGACTGGGAGCATTACTCTAGCTCCAACACCCTAGCCCAAAAGGTTCCTAGAATTTATAAACTCAAATGCTATGGAACAACTTGTTACCACTCCCACAAGAGGGGAAAACATACTGGACCTGATCATCACCAACATGGGGACTCTATGCTCCAGACCAGAAGTGTATCCCTCACTGGTAAGATGAGACCATAAACTAATCTCACTGGATATTCACATCCCGACCCCACCCCCTGCCCAGAAAACCACAGTGAAAAACTTCTCTAAAGCAAATTTCACACTCCTCAAAACCGAGGTGGAATCCTTCAAAGCCCCCGGGCCTGTGGAAAATACGGCCCAGACCGCAGAATCCTTTATAAATGCATTCTATGAACATCTTCAGGAATGCATGGATCATGCAATCCCAAATAAAACCAAGACCCAATCCTCCAAAGGCAGATGTCCTGTCTGGTGGACCCCAGCCATAAACAAACTATACAATAGAAGGAGGAAGCTACTACATTTTAGAGCAAAATCCCAAAAAGGGAAGGCATCTCTGATCAGTATTAGCAAAAAACTACGGGCACTCATAAAATCGTCTAAGGCCAGCTTCGAGAGAAAAACTGCACAGGACACTAAGGATAATCACAAGGCTTTCTTTAGTTATGTTAGGAACGGGTGGGAATTCCCAGATATGCTCAGAATTAGTCCAAACTTACAAAAAATACACCAAACCCACAGACATTGCCAACATCCTAGCTGACAGGTTCAGCGCAACCCCCCCCACCAAAAGGGCAACTATCTATCCCAGCAGAGTGCTGCCCCCCTGACATCTCAGATGCTCAGGTAAGAGCCGCCCTCTCCAAAGCAAAAAACACAGCATCAATGGGACCAGACGGTGTCCTGGCTGCGCCCCTACATGAACTCCAAGAAGAGCTAAACCCAAACATAAAACTACTGTTCAATCTCAGCCTTACTACAGGATATGTACCCAAAGAGTGGCGTACAGCAGCAGTGGTCCCTCTCCACAAAGGTGGTGCCTCAACGGATCCTGGAAACTATCGCCCCATAAGCCTGACTAGCTTGGTCTTCAAAGCTATGGAAAGGATCATCATGGACCTCATAAATAAAGATATTGGGGACCTACAGACACTGGATCCTACCCAGTTCGGCTTTGTTAAGGTCAGATCCTGCCTCTTAAACCTGGTTGATTTCTTTGAAACAGTCACCAAGGCCATTGACGAGGGGAAGGTGGTCCACACAGCCTACCTGGACCTCGCAAAAGCCTTTAATACAATACCCCACTCAGGCATTATAGATAAGCTCACCAGCTTAAATATAAACCCCTATGTCACTAGATGGGTTGCAAACTGGCTCAAGGACAGAACCCACATGGTTTGAATTGCTGGAGCCATGTCAGACTCCAAACCAGTTGCAAGTGGTGTCCCACAAGGCTCAGTCCTGGGACCTCTCTTGTTCGGTATATATTTCTCGGAGGTACAGGCCAACACAGAAGGACTGTGGCTGACCAAGTTCGCAGATGACTGCAAACTGGGCACCATAATCGACTCTCCAGCCAACACAAGCATCCTCCAAAAGGGCCTCATAGAAACAGACAACTGGTGCCAGAGCCATGGCCTCAAGCTAAATGCCAAAAAGTGTATAGTCATCCCCTTTGGCAAAAACAAAGTGCCCACAAATTACCACATAGGTGTTAATCCATTAAGTACAGAAGAAGTAATTAGGGACCTGGGGACCCAAGTTGATAGCAATCTCTCATTTGACAACCACGTGGCCAAAGTGGTTAGAAAAACATTTTATATAGCCCACCTAATCATGAAGGGATTCACATCTAGATCAGGGGAGGCCATCGTGCCTCTTTACTCATCCCTCATCAGGACTATAATTGAGTACAATGCCCCTTTTGGGATGTACCTTACCAGACACCTGCAGCAACTGGAAAGACCCCAAAAGTACCTCACCAAGAGGATCAAAGGGCTCAAACAGATGCCATATGCTGCCCGGTTAAAGAACCGCCTGCTCAGAGGCGATCTGTGCCTGACGTATAAAGCCATGTCCAACCCGGAATTAATGGACATGCTGCACCTCAGAAAATCCAAATCCCATCAAGCTACATGCATGAGAGACTTGAACCTCAGCACTGAAATAAATAGGACATGCTGGAGGGACAGATTCATAACCCAGAGGCTCCCTTCACTCTGGAATAAAATCTCAGTCCAGGTTAGGCAGAGTCCCTCATTGACTCTCTTCAAGAGGAATCTTGATGAGTGGATGGGAGATCATCGGTTTACCCTGGGTATCACTTCTGTGTCACTGTTAGACAGAGGCACAGTATACTAACCTCGAAAAAGGGCATAGCAAAATTAATTTAAAATGGGTGGCGAAAGCCAAACACACTCTGGCTAGGCTTATAAATGCCCTAGGGCAGATAGCCTACTATGAACCTATAAGTGTAACAAGAACTAAATTAGGTGAGCCTTGCATCTTTGTTCTGATATGATGGAAGAAACAATACCAATGCTCTGGTAAAGGATAGGCTCATAAAAAGCAAATAATCCCAAGAAAAAGAAATGAATGAGCCACTCGAACCGCTTCATCAGACTGAATGTCTCTTGAACCGCTTCATCAGACTGAATCATTCAGCCTGATGAAGTGGTTCCAGAGACCGTGAAAGCGCTTACTGTTTGTTGAAGAATAAAAGTGATTTCTACAGATTTACAGACGTGGTGGAGTGTCTCATTAATTTCTTTTTCTTGGGATTATTTGTTCGGATATGCACTGGGAATACCTTTATTATACTCTGTTCATTATAATTTTCAGGCAGCACACCGAGAAACAAGATTTATGCCATATATATGTTTTATCTCCAATTCCTTTCAGCTTTCAGTTAACGTACGCAGAACGTGTACAGCAGAGTAAATATAGATTACAAGCACAAATACCTGAGCCCTCTCAAAAAGGTGACTAATGGTGTGGTTACTTTATGTACTTACTTTTTTAGTTATTTAATGCACTCTAACACATTATAACTGAATAAACAGCAGCCTTGCATGTTTTTCTTGCTATGACTGCTACTCTTCTCGCCATACCTCTCAGCTGTCCAGATTTTTACAGAATGTCCAGATTTTTGCAGACTGTCCAGACTTTTGACTGTAGTTTTCTGGATTTTTTGTGGTAAGTCAGTAAGGAATGCATTCACTAAATGATGGCAGCCATTTGATTTTCAGACTTCATATCCTTCAGAAAATGCATGATGACTCAATACATTTTATTCTAGCAACTTTCTAAGTTTATTAAGTGCAATATTTAAAATGTGTCCCTATGTTTTTGGCTTTGCCCCCCCCAATCATTATCTTTGGATTTTTTAAGCCAACACGTTGAGGCTATGCTTCCCGCACTCTCTCTCTGTCTGACACACACACAAAACGGAGTTGAAGCAGTAACTGCTCATACTGGCGGATCCAGTCTAACCTGTTTTCTCACTCCTTACATATTATACCACAAAATATTTGTTAAGCAGATCTGGCTTCACAAAGTGAAGGACACCGCTGTTTTCCCAACGTTAGCTTCAAACATCAAAGAATACAGAACATTTCTCTTTTTCTGACAAAAGTACAAACACAGTCAGTAAATAAATGACCCCCAAATTACTTTTTTGGAAGGGGCAGTATCCACGAACGCGATTAATTTGTATTTTTCAATGGTAACAGTTCAGCGGGCTGACACAACACTATATACTGTGCTAATATTAAATAACATTTCACACAACATTCCTAATTTGAAAAGAGACAAAGTGAATCATCTAAGTTAGGACGAACTTTAAAGCTTAGTAAAGTTCATTTAAAATATTGCTAAAAGGGCACATGTTATGATAGGCGGTGCCACAGCATCCTTGCAGCTGAATGGTGAAACTTTTCGGACGCATTAGCTTGGCTAGCCAATCGAGACGCTTCGTTTCTTTACTGCCTCCTGGTGACGTATTTCAACTCTATGTGTGCGACCATGGCAGTATCATCAAGACTCTTTTTTAATGGAATGTCACTTTTTAATAACAGTATTACTTATATTAACCGCGGATTGTACAGCACGTTGGGAAAGGTGTTGTTTCGAGTTTCATTGGCTTCCGATGTGCATAACATTTCTCAGAAACGTCATGCAGCTCACTTCAGTTTTCATCCTGACCCAACACCAACACAGTATGGTGAGCAGCCCAACGTTAAGAGTGTCCTTGTGCTAATTGGGGTAGTTGCAAGAGCTTGTGAATCCTTACATTATGTAGCAACAGTTCATTTGACAGGTTGAATAACAAAACAGCAAAACGTGTATTGTACAACTGTAGTATGCTGATAAAGTTGAAACTAATAGTCTAATGTACATGTGAAATATGTCTACTAATAACCTGTCTGTTGGGGGTATTTATGTAGAACCTTTGCTAACAGGTGCACTTCAAGAAAAAAAAAACTTGCCTGTTTGCTTTTTCAAACATCCATTACCCTTCATTCTTTTTCCTGTAAAATAAAGAGCATATCTAAAAGTAAACAAAGAAGAAGCCTATAAGTTAAGGACGTTATTTAATTATGATTCGTTTTAAAGTGGATAGCATAAGATGGTTCATCTTAACATATATGTCTTTCGTTGTTTACTGACGAAAGGTAACAAAAATTGCAAATGTTAGGCTTCCCAGAACTTAGATGTGTGCTGTTAGGTTTCTAAAGATTTTTATTATTTCATTTTGTCAGAAAGAAGTTATATGTGTGTGTGTGTGTATATATATATATATATATATATATATATATATATATATATATATATATATTTTGGAGTGAGTTGGATGAAGTGGTGATGACTGTACCCAAGGGTGAGAAGAGTGGTGATTGGAGCAGATTTCAATGAGCATGTTGGTGAAGGGAACAGAGAGGATGAGGAAGTGATGGGTAGGTATGGTTTAAACAAAGGAATGCAGAAGGTCAGATGGTAGTGGATTTTGCGAAAAGGATGGACATGGTTGTGGTGAAGATGTATTTTAACAAGAGGGAGGAGCATGGGGTGACATACAAGTTTGGAGGAAGATGCACACAGGTGGATTATATCTTATATAGGAGGGCCAGTTTGAAGGAGATTGAAGACTGTAAAGTGGTGACCGGGGAAAGTACAGTTAGGCAGCATAGGATGGTGGTTTGTAAGATGACGGTGATCAAGAAGAGGAGGAGGAGTGTGAGGGCAGCACCACGGATTAAATGGTGGAAATTAAAAAAGGGTAATTGTGAGGTGGAGTTCAGGGAAGTGTTAAGACAGGCACTGGGTGGCAGTGAAGAGTTACCAAATAGCTGGGTAACTACAGCAGAGCTAGTAAGGGAGACGGCTAGAAAGGTGTTTGGTATGACATCTGGACAGAGGAAGGATGACAAGGAGACATGGTGGTGGAATGAGGAGGAGAGTATACAGAGAAAGAGGTTGGCAAAGAAGAAGTGGGATTGTCATAGAGATGAAGAAAGTAGTCAGGAGTATAAGAAGATGAGGTGCATGGCAAAGAGAGAGGTGACGAAGGCTAAGGATAAGGCATATGAAGAGTTGTATGAAAGGTTAGACACTAAGGAGGGAGAAAAGGACCTGTACTGATTGGCTAGACAGAGGGACCGAGCTAGGAAAGATGTGCAGCAGGTAAAGATGATAAAGGATAATGAGGGAAACATACAAGCGAGGAGAGTGTGTTGAGCAGATGGAAAGAGTACTTTGAGGGGTTGATGAATGAAGAGAATGAGAGGGAGAGAAGGTTGGATGATGTGGGAATAGTGAATCATGAAGTGTAATGGATTAGCAAGGAGGAAGTAAGGATAGCTATGAAGAGGATGAAGAATGGAAAGGCTGTTGGTCCAGATGATATACCTGTGGAAGTATGGAGGTGTTTAGGTGAAATGGCAGTGGAGTTTTTAACCAGATTGTTTAATGAAATTTTGGAAAGTGAGAGGTTGCCTGAGGATTGGAAAAAAAGTGTTTTGGTACGGATTTTTAAGAATAAGGGTGATGTGCAGAGCTGTAGTAACTACAGAGGGATTACATTGATCAGTCACAGCATGAAGTTATGGGAAAGAGTAGTGGAAGTGGTGCCTAGAGAGGAGTTGTGGTATTGTATGAGGAAGTCGGGAGTGTCAGAGAAGTATGTAAGAGTGGTACAGGTTATGTACGAGGGTAGTGTGACAACGGTGAAGTCTGCAGTGGGAGTGACGGATGCATTTAAGGTGGAGGTGGGATTACATCAAGGATCACTTCTGAGCCCTTTCTTATTTGCAATGGTGATAGACTAGTTGACAGACGAGATCAGACAGGAGTCCCTATGGACTATGATGTTTGCGGATGACATTGTGATCTGTAGTGAGAGTAGGGAACAGGTGGAGGAGACACTGGAGAGATGGAGATATGCTCTAGAGAGAAGAGGAATGAAGGTCAGTAGGACTAAGACAGAATATATATGTGTATGAATGAGAGGGAGGATAGAGGATTGGTGAGGATGCAAGGAGTAGAGGTGGTGAAGGTGGATGAGTTTAAATACTTGGGATCAATAGTTCAGAGTAATGGTGAGTGTGGAAGAGAGGTGAAGAAGAGGGTACAGGCAGGATGGAGTGGGTGGAGAAGAGTGTCAGGAGTGATTTGTGACAGACGAGTACCAGTAAGAGTGAAAGGGAAGGTCTACAAGAGAGTAGTGAGACCAGCTATGTTATATAGGGCGAGTGGCATTGACAAAAAGGCAGGAGTTAGAGCTGGATGTGGCAGAGTTAAAGATGTTAAGATTTGCACTGGGTGTGACGAGGGTGGACAGGATTAGGAATAAGTATATTAGAGCGCCAGCCCAGGTTGGAAGTTTGGAGACAAAGCCAGAGAGTCAAGATTGTGTTGGTTTGGACATGTGCTGAGGAGGGCTGCTGAGTATATTGGGAAAAAGATGCTAAGGATGAAGCTACCAGGTAACAGGAAGAGAGGAAGGCCTAAGATAAGGTTTATGGATGTGGTGAGAGAGGACATGCAGGTGGTTGGTGTGATACAGCAATATGCAGAAGACAGGAAGAAATGGAAACAGATGATCCGCTGTGGCGGCCCCTAACGGGAACAGTCGAAAGAAGATGATGATGATTATGATGTTTGTATAGACATACACATGTATAATATATAAAACCAGTTTGACACTGTTAATCATGGGAAGAGTTACCTTAGAAAAGGTACATCTGCAGGGGATGTGATCCATAAAATAAACACTGATTTCTATGTGGCATGTATATGAAATTTATTTTATTGACTGTGAAACCTCAGCTTTGCCTGCTAAGAACTAGCTGTATTCAACTGGACGTATAAGAGAATTTAAGTACCTTTTATTTGCACTTTTTTCAAGTAATACAGCATTTTAATTGATTTATTTGTGTTGCATTGAATATTAACTGAACTGGAAGTTTTGACTCTGTTTTTTCAGTTAGTGCTTGCTAGAATTTTATTGCCTGTTAGTAATTGCAGGTGGGGGTAGTCTCATTCATTGATATCCTGTCACTGCCTATTTAAGTGATACATTTTGGAATATTTTCTGCTTAAAACCTCAGCTTTGGCCGGCTAAGATCTAGCGGTATTCAACTGGACATATAAGAGAATTTAAGTACTTTTTATCTGCACTTTTTTCAAATAATACAGTATTTTAATTGATTTATTTGTGTTGCATTGAATATTAACTGAACTGGAAGTTTTGACTCTGTTTTTTCAGTTAGTGCTTGCTAGAATTTTATTGCCTATTAGTAATTGCAGGCGGGGGTAGTCTCATTCATTGATATCCTGTCACTGCCTATTTAAGTGATACATTTTGGAATATTTTCTGTTTAAAACCTCAGCTTTGGCCGGCTAAGATCTAGCTGTATTCAACTGGATGTATAAGAGAATTTAAGTACCTTTTATCTGCACTTTTTTCAAATAATACAGCATTTTAATTGATTTATTTGTGTTGCATTGAATATTAACTGAACTGGAAGTTTTGACTCTGTTCAGTTAGTTCCCCACCCACCCTCCCTGTTTTTGTTTCGCTGTTAATCTTGGTGGCTTTGAAACTGCTCGCCCCTCTTGTAAATTTGTGTTTGGATACTCCTTCTGGGCCCATCTCATTTGCTCACTCAACTCAGTGCAATGAGATCATATTCTGATTTCAGGCACTCCTACTGTGTACAAAGAGAGCATCTGGGAAAGAAAAAAAAAATAAGCTTGTTTCCTGCCTTTCCTGTAAGTGGTCCAGACTGTTTGTAGGCTTCTGAGCCCCCAAGCCTTTTTGTGTTAGAGGGAAGCCTTCTAGCTTAATTTTGTTTCTTAGAACCAGCCAGTTTTCTAGTTTCAGCACTCAAATTTGTTTCTTTGAACTCAGCACTTGTTCAGAACTCATTGTAAGCACTAAATAAGCTGCAAATTACTACATCACTCAACTTTCCTCACTTGTTTAGAGGAAAGCAGTTTTTAGTACTTAATAACTAAGCACTTATCCAGGCATGTCTAAGGGTCAGCTCCTGCTGATTTCTCTTGTCTAACTGATGAATTTGGGCATCTTGGGGCAGTGCAGCAATTGCCTCGTGCACAGACAACCCTCTCCTCCTACCACCCAACACTACAACCTGTGAGAGATGCACTTATATATAGCCAAGCTGGAAGCAAAGCTGTCTTCACCCAAGACTGGACTAGACAGTCAAGAGGAGAAGGTAAACACTTGCACCACACCACACTCATCACATAGTCCCTCAAAACCTACACCACCAAAACACACACATAGAAACACAAAACACACACCTACATTCACGGAGGCTCTCAATAAAAACCTGCCCAAGCATCAGGGACCTCCAAAGCAGAACGCAAGCAAACTCCCCCCCCCTGCAACACAACCCAAATGACACATAGCCCACAAACTCAGTGTGCCACTCAACCACAGCCCATAAGGCATAACAACGTACCCAACACTCTAGTCATAGGTGACTCTATAGTCAGGCACACTGATGTTCCACTCACCAGGCTAAACAATGAGAAAGTTACTGTCAGCTGCCTGTCAGGTGCCAGGATCCGCCACATAATGCACGCACTCAGGTCACTCCACAACAAGTACAAATATGACACTGTCATTGTCCATGCTGGTGTGAATGACCTGAGACGTACCTCCCTGGACTACATGAAAAGAGACATGGAGGAGCTCTGCGATCTTGTAGCCCAGGCAGGTATGACCCTAGCTCTGAGTAGCTTCCTGCCATCACCCAGAATGATACCACAGTACAAGGACAAAATGATTGACTTCAACAATTGGCTAAGATGCTGGTGTCATTCTAAGGGGAACCAGTATTTGTCTGCCTGGGATGACATGATCGACAGACCACGATGCTTTGCCAGAGATGGCCTGCACTTGTTGCCCTTGGGATTACGGATACTGGCTAATGCTCTTGCCACCCCTATAGTGCATTTTTTAGGCAAGGTTCAAATGAGAAATTCACAACTGTAACAGGTACAAGCAAGCAAAATCTGAGGGTAATGCTACTCAATGCTAGAAGTCTAAACCTCAGAATGCACTCAGTCAAGGCACTCTTTAAAATGGAGAACATCGACATCTGTGCAGTGACAGAAACCTGGTTCGAAGCTCCAGGGAGCACCCCTGCATTACCAGGCTATAATTCATACCACACCTTTCGGCCACCTAACCCGGAACGAAGCACTAAAGGTAGAGGCATGTCCATATTCATTAAGGATATCCACACCTCCAGGCTAGTTGCACAGCATAATGCACCCGAGATTATCCAAGTGCAACTAACTCTGGGCAAGACCGCAATCCAAATTGTAGCTTGCTACAGACCCCCCACTGTGCCCCAGGATTCCCACTCCTCATTTCTTGATACACCGGAAAGTATTAGGGTACGACCCAACACCCTAATAATGGGCGATTTCAACTACCTCACCATTAACTGGGAAAACTACTCATATACCAACTCTTTTGCTCAACGTTTTTTGGAATTGATAAATTCCAATGCCTTGGATCAGCTTATTCACACCCCTACAAGGGGCAACAATATCCTAGACCTGATCATTACCAACATGGGCAACCGGTGTTCCACACCAGATGTCAATTCCTCGTTGGTCAGATCCGACCATAAGCTAATCACCCTAGACATCCACATCCCACTCCCACCCCTAATTAGGGAAACCACAGTAAAAAACTTCTACAAAGCCAACTTCACACTTCTTAAGACAGAAGTGGCAAACTTCATGACACCCATGCAGACGGACAATAGAAGTACGACTGCTGAATCCTGCCCATATGCACTTTATAAGCACTTACACGAGTGCATGGATCATGCTATCCCTAATAGAACCAAGATGCTATTCTCCAAAAAAGGAAGCCGATCTGGTGGTCCTCTGCCATAAACAAACTCTACAACAGAAGAAAGAAACTGTTGCAAAAGAGAGTAAAATCCCATGACTGGAGGAACTCCCTGGTCAACCTCAGTAAGAAGCTGAGATCCCTCATAAAATTCTCCAAAGCTAGTTATGAAAACAAAATTGCCACTGACTCTAAAGGCAACCACAAAGCATTCTATAGCTATGTCAAGAATCTCAATGGCAACACTCAGATCTGCTCTGAGTTACAGCACAATGGCACTAAATATACAGAACCAACTGATATTGCCAACATCCTGGCAGATAGGTTCAGTGCTAACTTTACTCCCCTCTCACCCCCTAGAGGGCCCATCTCTATACCGGAAGAATGCAAAGTTCCTGTAATCACGGCTGCACAGGTAAAAAAACACACTCTCCAAAGCCAGGAACACAGCGTCCATGGGACCTGACAATATCCCAGGCTGCGTTCTACATGAACTACAGAATGAACTGGCACCCTACCTAAGTACCATTTTCAATCATAGCCTCACCTCAGGCTTTGTGCCCACTGAATGGCGCACTGCGATGGTTATCTCACTCCACAAAGGGGGAGCCACGACGGACCCCGGGAACTACCGCCCCATTAGCCTGATGAGCCTGGTTTGCAAGGCCATGGAATGTATCAACATGGAACTCATAAACAAAGACATTGGTAATCTCCAAACTGTGGACCCTACCCATTTCGTATTTGTAAAAGGCAGATCATGTCTCCTAAACCTGATTGACTTCTTTGAAGCAGTCACCAAAGCCATAGATGAGTGTAAGGTGGTCCACACATCTTATCTAGATCTCACCAAGGGTTTTTACACCATTCCCCACTCTGGAATTATAGATAAGCTCACTAAACTAGGTATAAATTCCTATGTCACAAGATGGGTTGCCAACTGGCTCACGGACAGAACCCACACTGTGAAAGTAGCAGACTCCAAATCTGACTTCAGACCAGTGACAAGTGGAGTACCACAGGGTTCAGTCCTGGGTCCTCTCCTGTTTGGTATCTACTTCTCTGAATCACAGGCTAACACAGAAGGTCTTTGGCTAACAAAGTTTGCAGATGACTGCAAACTAGGAGCCATAATCGAAACTCCTAATGATGTGGGCATACTACAAAAGGGCCTCACTAAGACAGGTGCCTGGTGTCAAAGCCATGGCCTGAAGCTCAATGCCAAAAAGTGTATTGTCATCCCCTTTGGTAAAAACTCTGTACCCATGAACTACCACATAGCTGGTAGTCTACTTAACGCCAAAAATGTGATCTCTCCTTTGATAATCACATTGCCACAGTAGTCAAGAAATCTTTCTACGTGGCTCACCTCATCACAAAAAGTTTCTCATCCAGAAAAAAGAGGTCATTGTTCTCCTCTACTCATCACTCATTAGACCCATTATAGAGTACAACGCCCCTTTTGGTATGTACCTCACAAGACATCTACAACAACTGGAAAGGCCACAGAAATACCTCACAAAGAGAATTACTGACCTCAAACAGATGCCCTAAGCAGACCGTCTCAAAAAACTCCAGCTTTACTCTGTCGCATATCGCCTACTCAGAGGCGATCTCTGCCTAACATATGAAGCTGTGTCAAACCCAGAGCTGTTGGACATGCTCCACTTAAAGAAATCCCAATCCCTCTGAGCTACACGCTCTAGGGACCTAAACATTGTCACCACAATAAACAGAACATGCTGGAGGGATAGATTCCTGTCCCAGAGACTTCCCATACTCTGGAACAGACTACCTATCTATGTCAAACAGAGCTCCTCATTAGTAGTCTTCAAGAAAAATCTTGATGATTGGATGGGAAATAGGAAATTCACCCCAGGGATCACTTCTGTGGCTCTGCTTGACAGGGGCACAGGAAAATTATTTTCTTGGGTGGCAAAAGCCAGGGTACATTTTTGGCTAGGCTTATATAGGCCCTAAGGCCAATAGCCTAGTACCTACCTATGAAACTGCTAAACCAGTATGGTATTCTAAAATTCTGAATGTCATTACTTCCAGTCTTTATCTGAGTTGTAGGATCATAGGAAATATAAGGCAATTTAGTCCAAAGACCATTTACACTTTGGCAATAACCCACACTCATACTGTATCTCCCTTCTAAAGAAAGGCAAAACATTTCATTCTTTGAGTAAATTTATGGGTACCCATTCAGTCATCCAAGTTTAATCTGAATGGCACTAGGATGCCATTGTGTTTAACTTGTAGAGGAATTTCCTTCCAGAGTTGTGGTAGATATTGAGTAATTTGTTTCTGCACCCAGTTTTATTTATGTGCTAGTGGAGACTTAAATCCCTTGTTTTGGTATTAGTAGAGTGATGTGATTTGTGAAGATATAGGAGATCATGGAGGATGAAGGGGGGGGGTCCTAATAATGTGACACTGAAGTCAAGAACCTGTAAGAAACCTAGTAAAATGATAGTGTTTTCCAGCCCTTCCTGGTAGTTCAAGGACTTTAGGCTAACAGTCTTCTTAGTTAGGAAGTTCTAAGGCCTTTCCATTTGCTTATGTCTAGAAAGGTACTTCTCAAAGGGGGTGTTGCACTCTGTAATTTGTCTATTTAGGGCTGTATAAAGATGTTATGATAACTTCCTTAGACCAGATGGAGATGGCTTTTGAAATATTGCATTGTTTGAGCATTAATTGCTTATTAGTAAAATGGGAAAAATGTTTATGTTACTTCTGTTTACTGGAAGAAAGTAAGTGGCAGTGATCCTAGTCAGTGGTATGCGTCATTCCATTGTATTTTTATTTAGATACTTTTTGGATAATACTTAAAAGGCGGATATGACAAATTGCTGTATTGTGCATCTGAGTTTTCAAGTTTACTTTAGATTGGAGTAGCACAGACTTGGGTCCATGCAGATGTTAATTAATTCCTGGTGTGCAGGAGGATAGAAATATATTGTCCCATTTGTTCATTGATATTCAATATCTTAATAGCTGAGTGATGTCTTAGCGTAAGATCAACATGACCTTTGGAAAGGTGAAATGATTGGGTAAGAAATATCTTTGTATTGGAAAACAGAGTTACACATATGGAAGAATGTGTGCATCAGTTTTTATCAGTGTATGTTTTACAGCGAAAATGGTGCATAAAGAGCTATGAAGTAGAGGCAGTGTGTGAGTGAATAGGATATACTCTAGGATGTTAAGGAAATTAAAATAGACGATGGCCTACATTGTTATTGTGGTAGTGGTTCCAAAAGAGACTTTGACTTGTATACCATTTCCAAAACTGTTAATCAAGAACAGTGATATATTTGTATTCCACTAGTGTACAGGATCTGTGGTAGCAGTTGTATGCTTTAAGAAGGTTGCACCTAAGAAAATGTTTAGTCTGTTTGAATGATAAGGATTGTCAGTCAGTGGGTGCATCCTAATAGAATTCTAATTATTTATCTAATTTTAATAGAATGTCCATTGATAATGTGAGAAGTTGTAAAGTGGAGTGCAAGGTGGCGAAATAGGTTAAGATCTGGTTTGAGAGAATGTGATTGTAAATGGAGATCCTTTTGATAAAATTAAGGTGTCTAGTGGAAAGACACTGGATTAGTTCTGTGGTAAATCATGCTTTCATTAATAACTTTGCTGCAGAGGATAGAAGACAGTGTGCATTTTTTTGAACATCTAAGGTCTGTAGCAGGGTAAAGAAGATGGGTAAACTGGAGTAGAATGTTTGAAATCTGATTAAAAAATTGTATTCGTGCATGTAGAAAATGAGCACAACATACTGATCATACAGTAAGTTAGGAGAGACTGGTGGTGTCAGATTAGAAAGGGGATTAGGGTTGGTATGTCTGACAACTTGTATGTAGCTTAATAATTTGCTAGAGGTGTAGGTAGAACTAGGTTATGCAAGAGCTGAGTAACAGATAAAAGGATGCAAAAAAGATAACGATTGCAGTGCTGCCACTTTGGGTCATTAGTAAGTTCTGGGTTGGAATTCTTTAGGCAGTTGTGAAACTTTAACCTGTATAAAGACAGGTATGTAACAATTCAGGGAAAGGCAATAACGACAGTGCCAGATGGCTGAGAAAAAGATCATGTGGAGGAAGGAAGGAAGAGTTTGAGTTAGGTTAAGCTCAACTTCATCTTCAACTGAAATAAATATATATTTTTTTCTTATCAGGCTAAGTTCAGTTTTAAAGTAATTACTCACTAAGAACATGTTGGTTAAGTTTACTATTTAGATTCTTTGATTTACTTTGCAGGGTGTCATCATAGCCCTACTCCTGGCTGTTAAATCCTTGGGTATACACGCTATATATTTGGGTATACACACTATATATTTGGTTTGCCTTTGCTGCTACTTACTTGTACTGAGCCTAGTGGTATATGTTTCATTAATAAATTATTAATAACACTTAAATATGCATCCATTTCCATATTTTTGGAGTTGTTTCCCCCTCCCCTTGAACACTGCACCTCTGGGTTGTCATGAAGTAGAGAGTGCTGAAGGGGAACTATTTGGAGAGTGTATGTAACCAGTCGTCCACAATGCCATCCCCACCGGTGAGCCCATGTCATATTTCCTGTTAATTTACTTGATGCACTTTAGCAATGCGATCGCAATGTCTGTTATGCAGAGTACCCTACC
This sequence comes from Protopterus annectens, assembly GCF_019279795.1. Classification (NCBI taxonomy): domain Eukaryota; kingdom Metazoa; phylum Chordata; order Ceratodontiformes; family Protopteridae; genus Protopterus; species Protopterus annectens. Next base: position 189,261,149 of record NC_056726.1, read on the forward strand.
TTCTGGTCTGACCAGTTTTTGCTGCTTACAAGTCTATGTCCTGCTTTATGCCCATAGCTTGTGCAGTGTCAACTGCACACAATTCGGGAACTGCTGTGTATCTTGCATTCAGGATGGACCATGTCTATTAATCTAGCTGTTAAAATTTTAAACAGTACATCAGTGTAATAGGTAATAACTGCATGACCGCAGAAAGTTTTAGAAAGTACAGCATGTAACACAGAAAGGTAGAAGAAATGAACATTGGAGGAATCGTCAAAAGTTTGACTAAAAATATTTGTAGTTGATTGAATTGTCAAAAACTGTCACTGGAATAATTATCATGAATAAAGTATGCAGGGCAAGTCAGTGAAGGAAATTTACTGGTGTGGAAATGTGCAGGTAAGGAGTGTAGTAGGCATGTGGGAACAGAGATTCCATAGTTTTCATCAAGTCAAATTGAGTGAGGCCTGAACAGGATGAAATATAGTGGTCAAAGCTTCAAACTGAAGAAGTGTACCAAAAGGTAATCACCCCTTCTGCTCCCCCACAGCCTCCTTGTTTATATGGACTAACATCACTTTCACACAACCACAGTAAAAAACCAAAAGCCCACTGTGACGACCATGCCCTGGCCCAGCAGTCAAGGAGCCTCAATCCTCACCACTAACACCAGGGAGGTCATCTCCTAAAAGAGAAAAGGATAACTAATACACACAGTAAAGTACAATTTTCCTTAAGTGCACACAGAGATCACAGTCATTCTGGGGCTGGTTGCTCCCTTGCTCACCAGGTCCCCAATAAGACTCCCCACTGGCACAGCTATAGGGTTCAGGTTTCAGCCTAGCTGGGCAAGCTAGAACCTCCAGTAACCTCTCTGTCCAACCAGTGCTTCGTGTCCCTGCTAAGTAGCTGGCACAATGCACACACACTTTGAGATAAGTATTTATACAACTTCACAGACTCCTGGGAAAGGCTAACACAGATTCTCCAGCTTTGCCCCTTTACCCAGACCATATGGTAGTATTCCCTGCCACCACCCAGCTAATAATATCAGCTACTAAAAGGCCCTTAAAAGGGTGTCCCAATTATTACTGTGCAATATTATAATCCAATGGTAGTATGACTAACAGTCAAGGCTTACTTTAGAGTGGCCTGGTACAATAACCTCTGTAAATATGCAATGTACTCTAGAGCTTATCTCAACACAAATCAGCCACAGGTGGAAGGTTTTGAAAATATTTAATAATAAATAAAACACATTACAAAACTACTACACAACAGAGATATCTGAGTTCACAGATCACACAGAAGCTTAAAATAATACAGTAGGACAGGTCTGATTTCAAAGAAAAATGCCTAATTAATCTTTACTAGCTTTAACTATTCCTACAAGAACTCACAGCGCTAAAACTTACATGTGAGCATAAGCAGAGTGCTGAGTTAGCTGTCCAAAGTCAAAATGCTTCCAGTCTTTTGTGAGAAATAGTATTTAAACATTAGTAACAGACATGACTCTAAGGCCCTCCCAAATTACATCATTTGTGGCACTTAGGTTTTCCCAGTATTCATATTGCATCATCTTAACACCTGGTCTGAGTTCAGTTCTCAGGCCACAAACTGCATTATCTAGCAATCTAACACCTACTCAGAAACTTACAACAATTCAAGGCATTTCACATATACATTCTAGCAGAAACCAGAGCAATAAAGCACCTTCCATATGTAAATTCTGGTCATAAACTTTAGCCTTAAAACAATGGGCATGAAACCTTCATCCAGACGCACTGGAGCCAAATTCTAATATGAAAGGGTCAGAACATGCATCACTGGGCCGGTAGAGTGCAATGTTGTCACATATTTTGCAGTTCCACATTTCACATTTCTTTTACACTCAAGAAGCATGCCTGTAATTTACATTTATTTAAAAATGCCAGAATTATATATCAAATTATGTTTGACTAGGCTGGCAGCCTTCGCCCATCTCTCCCCAGTCGTCACACCTACATATATAGATGGAGTCACTGCTGCTAAGCAGGTAGATATCTCACTGACAGTAATTTCCAGTGCAGCAAGCAAATGGGGAGTTCAAGATTGGGGAAACTCCGTCTACTTTACTCATGGCAAAGTGTAAGGTAAAAGGAAAAGATTGTAGGAGGTGAAATGTACAATGGAGGCCTTCAGGGAACTAGAAAAAATCAGTCTGTTGGACTTGCATATAAATGCAAAACTAAGTTATGAGAATTGGTACACTTCTTCAGTTCTTGACTGTTTAATTTTTATGCAATAAATAACTTAGTGTTCTATTTCTGAGTTTATTTTATGATCCAGCGTATTTTGTTTGTTAGAGGATAGTGAGTTAAGCAGTCTTGGAGGGCTCCATGACAGCTTAGTAATTAGCAATAAAAAGTGTGATCACAAAACTATAATTAGTTACATAACCTTCAACGGTTAGACATTCCTCAGACATTTTTACAAGTGTTTTTGCCCCTGTTCCTTTGCTACTTATAATAACTCTGAGATGATTGTTCCTTAGAGTTATTTCTGATGTAATGGCTAGTCAATACATATATTTTTGCTACTCTGAAGAGAAAGCATATTCTCGCCCATAGCATGCCAGAATGCCAGTGTGAAATGTCTGAAAATCCCTGTAATTGGTACCTTTGTTTAAAAGCCTGTATGTCATTCCTTCTTTGAGTGATCTTTGTGAACCTTTCAGGGAAGTATAGTGGGACGCAAGAGTGTAAAATCATCGTAAGGCTGTCATTCTTCATAACTGAAGTAGTGGACTTTGGAAATGGCTGCGCATTGAGTAACAGCTTAATTCTAGCTCTCCCAGTGTGAAAAGAAAAACTCAATATTGAAGGCCAGTAGACGTTTGTGTTTATGGATACATTTCAGTAACTGGCTAGTAAATGTACTGCCTGGATACCAGGAAAAAAGAAATACAGAGCACCTGGAAAAAATCAGCTACAAAAAGTGAGAAAAGAAACACTGACTGGGGAAAGTTCTGCAGCTGCTCAGCAAAAAGAAATGCAACCTCCAGACATGGCTTCCAGTAATATACAGGAAGATATAAGACAACTGCACACAGACCTATGAAACACTTATGGAATATATCAGCACCAGTAATAAAAAGGCTAGAAAAATGGAAGAAGCTTTAAACATGTTCAGATGAGATGATAAAGCTGCAAAAATTAGAGGTCATAATGAAGAAAAGGCTAGCTGAATTTGAGACTGCTCAGAAAGAGATGTTTCAAAAAATAATAGAATTAGAGGACAGAACACGTATGGAAAACCTGAGATTTTCAGCTATACCAGAGAAGTTGGAAGGAACAGACTGCATTAATTTTATGAATGCAGAAATAAGCAACAGGACTGGTATTCCACAGCAGGAGTTGTTAGTTGAAAGGCCACATTGTGTGTATGCTCCAAACCTGGCTATGAGAAAGCAACCTACACCTTTAATAGTAAAGATGCAATCCAACCAGCAGAAGGAGTTGATTCTGACACAACTGTGGCAGAAGGACAAAACACTAAAAGTGGGAGACAGCAGAGTGTTTGTGGGGAATGATTACTCATTGTACACCAGGCAGAAGAGGAGTAAATTCATTCCACTATCCATGGAATGTCGAGACTCTGGTGTGGGATTCAAACTGTTGTACCTAGCTGTCTTCAATGTATTCAATCATTTTTTGATGAAGTATATGCTAAGGAGGGAACACAAAAGTTTGTCCAATAAAAAGTGAGCTGTGAAACAGAAGGAGATTCTTCTTCTTGTTCTTCTGGTAAAAAAGACCACAGAGAGACTGTACCTGTGAAACCTTTTCCACCGTTTCAAAAGAAAATATCATAGAGAGGAAGGAAGGAAGCATAAAAGTTTGTGAAATATGACAGAACAAGAAAATTTGGAAATATTGGACTTTTTCAGAATTTGTTGGACGTGGTGGGGGACTATGAAGTATACGCCCTACTGTCATTAATGTTTGGAAAAATGCTTTGGGGAGAGGAAGAGAGTGGAAAAAGTTAACTAAGTAAAAAAAATATTTTTTCTTAATACTACTATTTTTGTGGTGTATTGTTTTCTTTGTATACTATTAAGTCTTCTGTTTTTTAAAATGTAATAGGGATTGAAAATAGGTGCTGCTGTTCTTTTTTTCCTTTCTTTCTCCTTTCTGTCTTTCTTGTTACATTTTAAGAACTGTAGGCACTGCAATGTAAAAAAAAGCCTAGTTAAAAGAACATGACAAAAAAAATTAAAGTGCTTTTTCTCATTCTTGCATGAGGATGACTGGATTAATGACCTTAGACTGATTTAGTAAAATGTTTTGAGAGAAAGCAAGTAAATGAAAAAAATATTGAATATCATGAGTATTTTTTTCTAGCAGATTGTATCCTTAGTAGCAATTCTGTATCGGGCCCTCATGTCTCCATGGAAACAATCTGATAAACAGAAACTGATTACAGTCTGGTGGAGACTGATTGGCTGGGGAACAGAGAAACTGGCTAGACGATAATGTTCTCTGAAAGCATTCAGGGGTTTTCCCAGATGGGAGAGCTATGAAGCTGTGACAGAACCAGTTAACACTTGGTAGAAGCAGAGGCTGCATCATGTATCTTAGCATGGATAACCTTTATTGTAGGTTAACTCATGTTTGTGAGTGTGGCTGTCAGTTTGGGATATTTGTTCCTGTTAGGAGGGTAACACTTTAGTATTCAAAACCGTATATACTTTTGTGTGTTGGTATTAAATTAATGGCTTTTAGGGGGGTATTCAGGGTTTTTTTGTTTGTTTGAGGTCTTTAAATAAAACAAAAAGTTTTGTAAGATATGACAAAAGTTCAGATGGATATGACAAGAAACAACTATATAAAAATTAAGCCTGGCAGTGTATGTATATAACACCAAAAGCTGGAACTAGACATTTTAACTGAAAAGGTCTTACATATAAAAGCTGGGAATGATAACTTTTTAATACAATGATGCTTTCTGCAGTGTCTTTAAATGTCAGTGGTCTCACAGATGAATACAAAAAAAAACAGAATAGTGAACTGTATTAAAACTCTACTTACTAACTGTACTTGCAAGTCTAACCTTCTATCATGCTGACCTTTCCCAACCTTTTCTGTACTCTCCTAACACATGTACTAACAACCCATCCTCTCCTTCCCACCCCATCTTAATCTTTCCATCTCTCTTTAACATCACCTTCCACTACTATCACAAACTCATTATACTTGACATCTACCCCCTGTCCTATAAACCCAAGCCAAAATTTCACCACCAACTTTTTTGAGCATCCCACCCTACCTCTGTCCCCAGTAACTTACTACTCGCTGGTGATATTCACCCAAATTCAGGCCCACCCTCCCATGTCCATAACCCTACACCCATAAACAGCCCCACCACCCCTACATCCTCCCACTCCCAACTCAACCTCCCCTAAATCAAACCTCACAGTACAAATGTCTTTCTATCTACTCCCTGAATATACGAAGCCTCACTAATAAAATCTCTGAGCTACATGCTTGGATAGCTCATACCACTCCTCATATCACAGCCCTATCTGAAACCTGGGTAAAGCAGACATAACAAACAATGAAATTCTGCCACCTGGTTACAACATCTACTGCTTCGATAGACTCAACAAAAAAGATGGTGGTGTTGCCATTCTCCATTCAAATAATCTTAACCTCTCCACCATTCCCACACCTATTCCTCATTTCCACCCAACTGAACTCATCATTCTCAATTGCCATCTAAACCCACATAAGGCATTTGTCATTGCCTCTATTTATATTCCTCCTGGTAATAATATTCCAATCCTAGAATCTATCCTCTCCTGGTTCTCTCACAACATACTGTACGAAATGGTCATCTTAGGAGATGTTAACATAGACTGGGCCAAACTTGCCACTAACTCCCCACAGCTCTCCATTAACCTCTACGGATTCCACCAACTAATAACATCCCCTACTTACCTACATAATAATATCTCTTCCACTTCAACCATAGACTGGATTCTCACAAACTCTCCCAACCTGTACCACAATCCAACTACCTTACCTAATTCTTTGAGTGACCATCATCCTACAAGCATACTACGCCACTCTTCACAAGCACTCAAATCTCACTCCTATTGAGACTGCCGTAACTTACGTAACTTTAATTACTACCCAATTCAGCTCTATCCTCACTTCTATTGACTGGTCCATCCTTAAACAACTGCCCCTAAATGATGCTGTTCACAAATTTAATAGCATATTCCTTGATATTCTCAACTCCCTAGCCCCCCTACAAGACGTATCAGAATCAAATCTTACCCTGCCCCCTGGCTTTCTAAAGAAACTAAATCACTCATGAAATACCGTGGCAACATTTGGAAAGCCTGGACTAAGTATAAACAACCTACCCTACTTCACAAATATAAAGAACTTCGGAATCTTGTCAAAAGGCTTATCTGTAAGGACAAAAAAATCATACTGCAACTCTCCCCAAAATAACTGTAAAACAAATCCACAAAAATTCTGGTCCACCCTAAAAAAAATTCTCAATCCCGGGTCCAACTCAAACCCCTCCCCTTACCAAAATAATAGCCCCCTAGATACTGCTACCCTTCTAAATAGACATTTCATCGAAACTGTCCGGAAACTTACCCCCTCAAACCACAACTCAAATAACCCCTATACCCCTCCCAAGCCTCAAAACGGTAATCTTTTCTCCTTCAAACCAGTTCAAACCTCATATATAAAGTCCCTCCTTCTAAAGCTTAAACCTTGCTCTCCCTCCTCTGACAACCTCTTTTCCTCAAATTAGCTGCTGAATCCATAGCCTACCCTGTAGCTATCTTAAATAGATCTATCCAGGAATCTTCAGTACCAGACATTTGGAAGTCCTTCTTCACTACTCCCTTGCATAAAGGGGGAAAATCAACTGACCCATCTAACTTTTGTCCAATTGCCATCCTCTCTCCTCTCTCCAAACTCTTAGAAAAATGTGTACACTCTCAACTCCTAAACTATCTCCTAGAACATAACCTCCTCACACACTCCCAACATGGCTTCCCCCCTACTCACAGCACCTATACAGCCCTCCTGTCTTTCACACACTCAATAGCGGAAGCTCGAGACAAAGACCTGCTAGTATCCAGCCTCTTCCTCGACCTCTCAAAAGCCTTCAACACTGTCTCTCACCCCCTGCTTCTAACTAAACTTTCTAACCTCCGTCTAGCTCCCACCTCCCTAACCTTTTTCTCTAGTTATCTCTCTGACAGTCAGCGATCTGTTCGTTAGCTCTCCTCCTGCTCACCCTACCTCACAGTAATCACTGGGGTGCCTCAAGGCTCCATCCTTGGACCCCTCCTATTCAACATCTTTACAAATGATCTATATACCTCCTGCAAACAGTCTGTACTAGTCCAATATGCCGATGATTCAACTCTCATCTGCACATCCAACAATATATCTGACCTTCACACACTCACCCAGGACACCTTTCTTTCTGTAGAAAAATGGTTTGCTGAAATTCTTCTTATCCTAAACCCCGAGAAAACCCAACTTCTGCTATTCTTTCCCTGGATTCTCTCTCACCTAAAGTCTAACTTTCTTATCTCATCCTCCAATAACACCACCATTCAACCTGACTCCCACACAAAACTTCTAGGAGCCATTATTGATGATGAACTTAAATTTAACCTACACATCCTTCAAAGTATAAAGAGAACTCGCCAAAAGCTTGGTATGCTCTACCGAAATCATAGATTCTTGACGTATGATGTCAGACTGTCCCTGTCTCAGGCTCTTCTTCTCACTTCCCTACTCTATGCCACCCCTATACTAACTAATATTCAAGCAACTACCCTTGCTAAACTCCAACAGACGTAGCACAAAATAGCAAGGTTTATCACAAACTCCCCACATAACTCACCACTGCATCTCACTACAATGGCTAGACCTCCCACAACAACTTCTACTATCTCAGTTACAAATTATTTATTCCATACTTTATAAACCATCTTCATGCCCTGTCCTGTCTTCCTTGGTATCCATCTACACACCAACGCGCACACTTCGGACATCTAACAACTCCTTAACATCTACCAACCAAAAAAATCTGTTGGTAGATTACTTTAAAAATCCACCCTATCCCTATCCCTCCCATCTCAATTACACTCCATCTCACACCCTTTACAATTCAAGAAAGAACTCAAACTACACTCTTTTAGAACCAAAAGTTGTTCCTGCCATGACCCTACCTACCTTCACTTTGTCTCTGTAGTGCACTCTTCATTACAACTTCACAGCACACTTTCTTCTTATTCCAGCACAATTTCTGTTGTACCACCATTAAATACATTCCTCTCTGTATCTTATTTCTCTCACATCTACTTTTCACCAAAATCTTTTTTCAACTCTAGACACTCTTTTCACCCCTCTCATGGTTCCTATTATATACCTTATTACACTAGTTCCAGTTGTACAGGAATTGTACATTCCAGTACAATTTCTGTTGTACCACCATTAAATACATTCCTCTTTGTATCTTATTTCTCTCACATCTATTCTTCCCCAACATCTTTTTTCAACTCTAGACACTCCTTTCACCCCTCTCATGATGGTTCCTGTTATATACCTTACTACACCAGTTATAAAATTAGATACTTACACCACTCGCACATTGGAAAAAAAAAAAAAATTTTGTTTGGTGTGCCTTTGTAATTACAGAATATATTTGAACTTGTACTATTTTAGCCAATTAATGATTGCTTTAATCTCTTATGCATGTCATTATTGTACTCTTAACTGTTATGTATACTTAATATCTCTGTCTGTAATTGGAGTTTTTCTCCTCAGGTCTCCACTGAAAATGGGTTCCTAGCCCGGTTAACAAATGTCAATAAACAAATTAAATAAATAAATAAATAAAACACGTAGAATGCAAGTAGGTATGTTAAAGGAGACACACTTAGAAAGAACTAAACAAGTGAATTTGATAAAGGTTGTCAGGATGGTTATTCAGTGGAGTATCTGGGACAAAATAAAAGGGGTTTACTTATATTAATTGCAAGAGGAGCTCCGATAGTGATAGAAGAGGATAAAAAAGATGATAATGGCAGATTTGTAGTACTAATGGGCTACTGGCAAGGGAGTATGATTACACGGACCTGTTTATATTCCACCTACAATTGCTATAATGAAGCTTAGGAAAATTCTGGGAGAAATAATCAGTTTTCAGCAAGGAATATTATTTGTAGGTGGGGACTGGAATTTGACTTGCAGCACTGGAGATGTATTTGGGGGGCTCAGAGGGGGAAGTATAACAAAGGAAGGTAGATTTTTGAAGAAATTTATGAAAATATTTGGCATGGAAGATGTGAATTCAGTAATAGGAGTTCAGAGGAAATTTACATGTTATTCCCCAAGATATAAAAGCTTTGCTAGGCTAGACAGAATTTACATTTTACAGGAACATGTGCATTTAATTGAAGGTCTTGATATGCATCCATTAACTATTTCAGATCATGCGCCAATAATAACTAAAATAACACAGGGTAATGAAATAAAAGTGAGACACTGGCACTTTCTCACCTAATTTAAGGAATGGGTAGTGGAGATTATTCAGGAGCTATTCGAGAGGATAGAAATTACTTCTGAAAATATAGCTAGGGAGTGGGATAAAGTTAAGGTGGAGTTTAAAAACAGGGTGGAAATTAAAAAAAAAAGGGAGTTGTGGTTAAGAAGTAACAAGAATTATTTAGAGAGACTGACAAATGTATGTTAAAAATATTGCAGAACAGGCAGAATTTTTAAGAACACGAAGAGCAGCAACTGCAGAATGCTAAGCAGAAAGTAAGGGATTACTTCAATGTACATGAGATCAGAAAGATTGCTGTTAAGCAACTGTTTTTTGATGACAACAGTAGAGCACAAAAACTTTTAGCATGATGACTCTGGCAATAGAAAGTAGAAAGGGCTGTTGCCAAGCTTAGGGAGCATATAACAATTAAGGTAACGAGATCCTGTGAAGATACTAGAAATATTTCAGAAGTTCTATGAAAGTCTGTATAAAGCAGAGAAATATGGAAATCAAGAAAAGATGCAAACGGAAATGTTTATGGAGGGTTAGAGGTAGATGAGACTCAATTACATACTGTTAGGATAGGAGATGAGATAAAAAGTATGATGTATAACTAAGTTACAGGAAAGTCTCCAGGAATAGCTGGTATTCCTATGAAAGTCTGGAAGCTTGGAGGGAAAAAACTGACAAGGATCTGGAAGTTACAGTGCTACCTATAATACTTGAGGATAAAGATCCATCAGATCCAGCTTCATACAGGCCCATTTCAATACTAAACCATTATTATAAAGTGTTCATGTTTATAATAGCTAAAAGAATGGCAGAAGTAATGCCAAAATTGATGGATATGGATCAGTGTAGTTTTGTGGAGGGGAGGCAAATACTTGATAACATTAACAGAACATTGATCTAGAGGGAAGCAGAATGTAAGAAAATGCCATTGTTGTTGGTGGGTCTTGATGTAAAGAAAGCATTTGACAGAGTAAGCTTGGACTTTATGAGTAGGGCAATGGGAACATTTACATTTCCTGAAAAAAATTATAAGGTTGACTAGGAGCATATATGAGGGATCGGAGGTGAAAATTAAAGTGCGTGAGGTCCTGTCTGATAATTTCTGCTTGAGCAGACGAACCAGGCAGGGGTGTCCTCTTTCCTGTTTGTTGTTGCATTATATTTAGAACCATTGGCAAAGAAAATAAGGGACTCAGAAATTCAAGGGTATAATTGGTATTGTAGTTAAGAAAAACTGGCTCTGTTTGCAGATGATATGATTTTTTACATGACAAAATCAGAGAGAGACATTACAATGTTGTGGACATTTTGAGACAGTTTCAGATATTTTTGGGATACAAAATTAATGAAGCTAAAACAAAGGCAATAGCGGTAAATTATTTACCAACATATGAATTGGTTCAGCAATATCCATATTTATGGGGAAATGATAAAATTAAGTATTTAGGAGTATGGATTAAAAATTATTCTGGTGTGGCAGCTATAGATATGTGGGAAGAGACTAAACAAAAAATAATGGAAAAACTTAGATAATGGCAGTTTTGTTATACAGATATGGAAAACTTAGAAAATGGCAGCTTTGTTATATGGATATGGATAGTAAGATACAAACAGTTAGTGTTTTTGGTCATATTAGACTTGCACACAGGTCAAGCATATTTGTGTCAAGCATATTTGTATCAACCAGAGGAGAATTTGTGAATAGCAATTATTAACGAGCTGAAGGACTTTATCTGGGAGGGGAAGATGGCAAGAGTCAACTGGGATAAGCTGATACTTCCAGTAGAACAGGGCAGATTGGGATTACCCAATTTAAGGCATATTTCAGAGCTACACAGTTAAGACCCCTTATATGTAGCACAAGCAGAAAACTATAATTCAGAGTGGAAAATGATGATATAATAGGGGAAGCTCAAAAACAAAGAGTGACTGGGATTTTGGATGCAGGCCTTTAAGGAGAATAACAGTAATCATACAGAATATTGTATCTATAAAGTAGCATAAAGTATCCCAAGAACTAAGCCAACACGGGAATGGAGAAAGGAGGTTCTGGTGATAGGGATGACTGCAATTAGGGATATAGACAATCTGCAAAAGGGGGTTATAATTTATTGGAGAAAACTGGCAAAGGAGCCAAGATATTGGTAGCAAATAACTAGAGATGGAAAGATGATAGAATGGGAAGACTCTAAGAATTTTTTTGGACTGCAGGTTGGGAGATTGCCTTCCCTATCAAGGATTGATATCAGAGTATAGGCAAAGAAAAAGAAATGGGGGGTCTTAAATGGAAGACTAGCACTGGTAGGGTGTTCAATAGAGTAGAACAAAAGCTGCCATTAAAAAAAGGAATAATTAGTAGAGCATATAAAATATTGCATGCTAACTATAAGACTCAATCAGAGGAGGTTGGAAAGGATTTGGAAGAAAGATTGGATAAGCAATTCACAGAGAAACAGTGGGAGGATATATGCATGTCTCCCAAAAATGCAACAAAATCTAGAAGATTTAGAATTTTTGCTTGGTAAAGTTTAAATAGATAGTTTTATACCCCAAGTAGACTCCAGAGAATTTTTCCTCAGGTAGACCGCAAATGTTGGAGATGTGTCTGTGAAGAAAGAGGTAATTGGAAACGTATTTTCTGGGAGTGCGGTGAGTTGGCAGACTTTAAGTATTCTCTGCGGGATGCACTGTTGGAGATGCTGGGTAGGTATATTGGTGTGACGAGAGAGATGATTTTTCTGAGATATGATACAGAATTGGAATTGCCTAGACATACTAAGGCCTTGCTGTGTCTAATTATGATGGCTGCCAAAAAATTAATTACTAGAAAAAGGAAATCAAAAATCTTAACCAACCATACTAGAAGTAGTGAATATAGTAACAGAGATAAAACAACTGGAATTGAGATCTTTAGAAAAGGGTAGGAGCAACCTAGACAGGAAAAAATGAAATTGTGGGAACAGTACTTACAGGGGAGGAATGAGGTTTAAAAGAAGTCAGGACTTAAATGAGCTATATAATGTTTGACTGAAAATTATTGGGTAGATGGTAAGTGATATATGTTTGCAGTCAGTATGGTTTGTGATATAAAATGCAACTAGGATTTTGTCGGAGTGGTTTGTTTTCATTTATAAAAATGTATGATTGCGATGGTTTAATAAAGATGTTTCCTTGAATAAAGATGTTTATTGCTTAAAAAAAGGGGAGCAGGAATTGAATAATTATAGCAATATGTGTGAAGTATAACATTTATAAACTTGAACTTGTTAGTATGGTTTGATTACTTTTATGTAAATGTTAATTTGCCTATGTCATAAGTGATAGTTCAATAAACGTGTTTCAAATAAATTCCAGATAAAGGGAAAAAAAATTCTTCCGTTATGGATTTCACTCCAGGTTATTGTGGGACCAACCTGCATTGCTGCCTCAGCACCGGGAGTTTTGGTCGACTTTGTTTTCATTAACAAATGATTACCTGGTATGGTGATAGATGCATCATTTTTACTTCTGATGAAATGACAAATTAGTAAAAATGTATTTTTGGCATGTTTTGTATGATGCCCCAGCACTGGCCCAGTAATCAAGGAGCCTTAGTCCTCAGCACTGGCAACAGTGGGGGGTGTACACATTGGGAGGGTGACAAGTACACAGTAAAGTGCAATTTCCCTTAAGAGCACTCAGACCACAGTCAGTCTGGGGCTGGCTTCTCCCTTTTTCTCCAGATCCCCAATAAGACTCCCCACTGGCACAGCTAGAGAGTTTAGATCTCAGCTGAGTGACCAAGATAAGACCTCCATCACCCTGTCTGTCCAACCCGTGCTTCATAAGTAGCTGACAGACCCTCACTTTGAGGTTTGATTTACACACACACACACACACACACACACACACACACACACACACCTGAGAAAGGCTGGCACAGATTTAGTAGCTGTGCCCCCTTTTGCCCAGACTATAAGGTAGTTATTACTGTCTTCAGCCAACTGTTTATCAGTTACTTTAAGGCCCTTAACAAAGGGTGTCCAATCTTACTGTGTAATGTCATCACTAATCCAAATGGTAGTTTGACCAAGACCACCGCTATTAGGAGTGGCCTGTACAGTGTCACCAAATTGATATGCAAGTACTCTAAGAGCTTAAATATTTCTAGACAGACCAGCCCCAATTGAAAGGTCTAAACACATTTAATAATAAATAAGAAAAGAACAAGACAATACTAAATATGTATTCATATTGACTTCAGAGATCAAAATCACAGGACATATTTAAAACAACATTGCAGGATAGTCTCATAAATACAGAAACATCTAAACTAATCTTTACTATACTCCTTATCCAATCTAAAAGACATTACTGTACCCTAGTTAACTTACTTACTGAGCCAGGTAAGACAGATGTGATGAGTGGGTTTTCCCAGCTGATGCTGCCAGGTCAAAGAAAATATAAAATGCATAGTCACTCTCTGAGAGAGTTCTTAAATGAATATCTCAAATATTGATGCTGGGATACTTACAGCATGACATCACTTCTGGTCATCTGACTTCATTTCCCAGGCTCAAAAACAACCATTGAGGTAGCATTTAGCATCTGCCTGAGAAAATACATAAACAAAGCCTTTTCCTCAGATTCTTGCAGATCCTTGAAGTACTAAAACAATAAAACACTTCTACATCTCAAGCCTAGTAATTATCTCTCTTTCAGGACAATACAGAAAATTTCTAGTTTTAGGCATTGTGCCTGTTAGTGTACCGAAACTGAGAGATATCTTTTGTGTATGCCCAGCTATAAAGTAACTTAACCTAAACCATTCTTCTGAAGTTTTGCAAGTTAGTCTCCTGTGTTTAAATCTCCCTTTTTAAACAAAAAAATATCTCTTCAGCACACGTCTCTACAATATGACATACAATTGTCATTTGTAACATATGCATATGAATCATGTTGATATTCACAACTGACATGTAATCATCTACAAAATTCCAGACACCTGGGCTGTAAGTATCACCTTTTGTTACATTTCTATACAAGTCGTATTAATATTCACAAATGACATAATTATTTACAAAATTCCAGATAGCTAGGCTGGCGATATTTCCTTTTTTGACACCCCCCCCCCCCGAAAACTCAACCTGTTTTTTTAAGTTACCCTTGAGAAACGTTGATTGAGAGGGTTGGCTATCTGGGAATACCTTACCCCATTCCCTGTCTTGAGATTCCAGCTGCCTCGGCATTGCTGACCCCAGTACACTACTGCAGTGTCCTAACATATGTCTGAAATCCTAGGCTGCACCATAGTAATTTGGGACTTTGTTGGCTGGCTTCCTCTAGCCATAGATCCCCTTCAGACTCCTCCTGCGTCTTACTGCATATAGTTAGTACCAGGGCTTTCCTGTCATGGTAAGCTTTCATCATGTTAACATGGTGCAGTTTGTGCCCCTGCCTTCTGCCTAGGAGTTCTGCTATGTAAACATCACTGACCTTCCTTACCACTTTGAAGGATCCCTCCCCAGCTGCCTGAAGCTTGTTCTGTCTGACAGGAATGAGAACTATTACCTGCTGCCCTACAGCATACTCTCTAGCTCAGCTGGATTCCTGGGGCACCTTTCTGTAAGTAAACAATAGATGGGGTAGATATTTGTCCCACTCCCATTTGAATTGGTCTGCAAATGCCAGTAGCATGGTCTTGAGTGCAGAGTTTAACCTCTCAACAAGACCATTAGTCTGGGGATGGAGGGGTTGGTCTTTAGGTGCTTCACCCCACAGTGCTTCCACAGACAAGCCAGCAGGTCTCACATGAAATTGCCACCTCTCTCAGTCAGTATTTCTTTTGGGGAAACCTACCCTGCTGAAAATCTCTAACAAAGCATTTGTCACCTTTTCTGCCTCAGTGGAGGATAGGGCTATTGCTTCAGGGCATCTGGTAGCATCATCTATTACCACTAGGATATACTTTTCCCTGTGGAACGAGTCCCCACAATGTCCATAGCTTCCTCAATCACAGGCAAAGTCATCAAAGGAGCTTTCACCTTGTCTCCTGCTTTGCCTACCTTCTGGCACTGCTCACAGGTCCTGCAGTACCCTGTTACCCATATGACCTGCAAAGGGAATATCATGGGCTATAGCTAGAAGTGCCAGATGGTAGGCTCTGGACACTACCAACTGCTGTATTCTCTCACCCTCTAGCCCTCCCTCATGGGTCCATACAGTAATGCTTTGTCCCAGTATACAGATTCCCCTTGCCTCGACAATCAGGTACCTCACTGGCTACCTCCTTCAGGCCTTGTAATGTAGGGTCTGAGACCTGAGCCTGTCTCAACTCTCTCTTTGTAACCCTTCCCAGGTCCCTTTCCACAGAAAGTCTGGTATTCTCTGACAACGGTGCCTCTCTTTCAGCCTGGGTACTACTACTCACCTCTGCCCTTGCAGTCACTGTGTCCAAGGGAACATCAGTACCCACAAGCAGCTGTGGCTCACCTTCAGTCTCACTGCTACTGGGTAGCTCCCTCCCTGAAGTAACCACTACACCAGTCCTGGCTTCATGTCTGCGGTCTGTCTGGGTCTTCCCCAGGCTACCAGACCCACATGCTTGTCTCCAAGCCTGACTGCATGTCACTGCATGCACACACTGTACTGCAGTATCAAAATCATTCCCTATCAGGACATCTGCAAGGATATCTTCAAACACACCTGCTTGCTGGCTTCCTTTTCCACACTCCCAGCCAAGGTGAACCCTAGCCAAAGGTATTTGGAATGGAGTCCCTCCTAAAGCTCTGACTGGAGTAGACTGCCCAAGCAAGTAGTGCTCCTCTTTAACCATTGCAGGCTTCACAATGGTTAGGTCAGAGGCTGTGTCTCTCTTAGCAGTGGCCTCTTTCCCATTTACTAAGATAGGATATAACCTCTTGTGGTAGTTTGGTTCCCTTGTTTTCTTCAGATGACTCACTGATGGCATTCTGTCATTCCCACTTACTGGCTCTTCCCACCTTTTGTTCCCCACCTTGCTTCTGTGGGCATTTGTATGCTACATGGCCCCACTGGTTGCATTTAAAACATTTAACCCTTGGTCCTGGACATGTATCTGGACTAGTTGCTTCCCCTGTTACTGGTGGACTCTGTTGGGGCAGTCTAGGCTTCCCACAATGGATTCCCTTAGACCCATGAGCAGCACTGGGTATCCCTTTCCTGTGAAGTGATGCCCTTCTTGCTAGTTATAGGTCTCCCTTCTTAGGCAATGCAATACTGCAGATGAGTTGGCCATCTGCTAATCAGATTTTCATGTCTTCAGGTAAAGTGCTAAGGGCTTGTTCCCTCACCAAAAGGTCTGCCAGCTCTTCAAAAGTGGTGATCTGACACCCACTCACCAACCTATGAAAATAAGTGCTTAGTTCAGCAATATATTCGCACACACTTTCATCTGCCTTGGGTTTATGCTCACAAAACTTTTTATTATAAGCTTCAGGTGTTAACTTAAAACAATTTTAACACTATTATAATTTAAGCAGTCAGTAGCAGACAATTTAGAAGTAGCAGTTACAGCTTTACCATGGAGTAAGGGGGTCAGGAACCATACCCAGAGCCCTTGGTCAGCATTATACTGTTTACATACCCTTTCAAACAATGAATGAAACTATCAAAATTATTCTTCTCTGTAAATTGTGGAAGAAATTTACTGACCTTTGTTGCTTCTGGTGTTCGGTTATTCCCTTCCCCATTACCCCCAAGTCCCTGGTGAAGAGTTGGCATCTCCTTCTTATGTTGCCTCTGCTTCTCATTCTCCTCAGCTTCAAGGCATCGCAGTTTGTCATTTTCCTTAGCCTCCAGATATCTCAGTCTCTCTGCTCCTTCTATTTCCAAATGTTTGGCCTCCAGTTCAAGTCTCTACAACTCCAGATGGATTTTTTAAGTCCTCTGTGGAAAGGTTGACCTGTCCATTTTCTGAGAGTTGTACATTCCCAAGGCTAGTCTGATTGTTGTCCTGGTTGCTATTCTGTGATGCAGATGTGCCCAAGGCTGCAATCATTTCTGCTTTAGTCAGGTTGGCATGCAGCAGGCACATCTCTGCCAACTGGCTCCCTGTCAGCTTGCCATACTTCTCTGCTGACATCCTTGCCTGCTCTCCCTGACTAACTTAGCTAACAAAAAAATAAAACAGTTGTGATATGGAACTCTGAATGTTCACTGTGTGGCTGATTGAGAGTAAAAACAACTCCTTCAGTCACCACTGTTCACAGGCTACAGGAATTCAATATGCACACCACTGAATCCTGATATGTGTATATCCCACCACTGCAAACCAATTAATATGTGATGTGGATATCCCACCACTGCTCGCCAATTAATATGTAATGCCCAGCACTGGCCCAGTAATCAAGGAGCCTCAGTCCTTACCACTGGCAACAGTCGGGGGCATGCACACTGGGAGGATGACAAGTATACACACACAGTAAAGTGCAATTTCCCTTAAGAGCACACACAGACTGAGGTTTGATTTATACACAAAGACACACACACACCCCTGGGAAAGGCTGGCACAGGTTTACTAACTGTGCCCCCTTTTGCCCAGTCTATAAGGTATTGATCACTGCTACCAGCCAACTGTTTATCAGCTACTTTAAGGCCCTTAACAAAGGGTGTCCAATCTTATTGTGTAATGTTACCACTAATCCAAATTGTAGTTTGACCAAGAGCAATGCCATTCGGAGTAGCCTGCACAGTGTCACCAAAGAGATATGCATGTACTCTAAGAGCTTAAATATCTCTAGACAGGCCAGCCGCAATTGAAAGGTTTAAACACATTTAATAATAAATAAGAACAGAACAAGACAATGCTAAATATGTATTCAAAGTGACTTCAGAGATCAAAATCACAGGACATATTTAAAACAACATTGCATGACAGTATGAAATGCAGAAAACATCTAAACTAATCTTTACTGTACTCCTTACTGAATCTGTAAGAAATTACTGTGCCCTAATTAACTTATTTACAGAACCAGGCAAGATAGATGTGATGAATGGATTTCCCAGCTGATGCTGCCAGGTCAAAGACAAAATATAAAACGCAGAGTCTCTCTCTGAGAGAGTTCTTAAATTAATATCTCATATATATTGCTGCTGGGATACTTGCAGCATGACATCACTTCTTGTCATCTGACTTCAGTTCCCAGGCTCAAAAACAACCATTGAGGTATCATTTAGCATCTGCCTGTAAAAATACATAAAAAAGGCTTTTCCTCTGATTTTTGCAGATCCTGGAAGCCCTAAAACAGTAAAACACTTGTACCTCTCAAGACTAGTAACTATCTCTCTTTCAAGACAATACAAAAAACTTCTACTTCTAGGCATTGTGTCTACTACTGCACTGAAACTGAGAGATAACATTTTTTTGTTTATGGCCAGCTATAAAGTAATTTAACCTAAGTCATTCTTTTGAAGTTCTGCAAGTCCTGTGTTTCAGTCTACCCTGTTAAACAAAAAATATCTCTTCAGCACACGTCTCTACAATATGACATACAATTGTAATATATTTGTAACACAGGCATATGAATCGTGTAGATATTCACAACTGACATATTATCATCTACAAAATTCCAGATAGCTGGGCTGGCAGTATCTCCTTTTGTTACATTTTTATATAAATCATATTAATATTCACAAATGACTTATAATTATTTACAAAATTCCAGGTAGCTAGGCTGGCAATATTTCCTTTTGTGACAACTTGCATTTTCCACCCTGGAGAATAGTTATATAGCCACTCCTTATTTAAGCCATGTGTAATGCGTATTGGCTATCACTGTGAAACGGCTATGCATACCTATGAAATGGCTATGCATACCTATGTCCAAGTTGTAACTCGGTGCACTTTCAGAATTCTTGTTAAAACTGCCAGAGAATTATCCTTACTCACTTATGCAAAAGATGTATATATGATTGCTATTTTATTTTTTAGGGATTTCTTTGCAACTCAGTGCAGCATTTGGTCGCATCACAATGATCTCCTCAGCTCAAGGAGGTTAGATCATGACAAGTTTACAGTGAGAAAGGCATTGTCGTATATGTATCCATGTGTATATTTATATTTGTCTGTGTGTGTGTGTGTGTGTGTGTGTATGTATATATATATATATATATATATATATATATATGTATAATTTATATGTGTATCCATGTATGTATATGATTATCTGAACTCTTGGATTTCTTTCCCTGAAGAGAAAGTCACATAACCAACACTAACTGAAGTTTGTTATAGTGCAGCATATGAAGTGGTTAGTGTGGTGTGCCTGAAAACCCTATATTTGGTACCGGTATATTAAAACTAGATATCAATTCCCCAATAAAAATTCTTAGTAAAACATTCAGGGACCTATCCTTGAGCATTCAAATCCTCACTTTGAGTCACATTCGATAATTATAGTGGCCTCATGAGCAGCTGCCATAATCCAGGTAAAATGCATGCAAGACGATCTCTGCCTAACATACAAAGCTATGTGAAACCCAGAGCTGTTGGACATGCTCCACTTAAAGAAATCCCGATCCCTCCGAGCTACACGCTTTAGGGACCTAAACCTTGTCAGCACAATAAGCAGAACATGCTGAAGGGATAGATTCCTGTCCCAGAGACTTTCCAAACTATGGAACAAACTACCAATCAATATCAAACAAAGCTCCTCATTAGCACTCTTCAAGAAAAATCTTGGTGATTGGATGAGAGATAGGAAATTCACCCTGGGGATCACTTCTGTGGCTCTGCTTGACAGGGGCACAGGAAAATAATTTTCTTGGATGGCAAAAGCCAGGGTACCGTTTGGCTAGGCTTATATAGGCCCTATGGCCAATAGCCTAGTACCTACCTATGAACCTAAGACTGCCATTCGAGTCATTTGTGTTTCAGTGCAGCTTAGTGTTGAATTTGATTGCTCCAGATTTCTTCCCCAATACCTGATAGAGTATTCATTATGTATTTAGTGTCCGTTGCTTTTTTGTTACAGGAGATGGAAGAAAAAGGTAATATTTTTTAAATAAATAAAATATACATTTCAGTGTTTTTGCTCATTTATTCAGGGAAGTAGCAGGACCCTACAGCTCTGAATTTCCTTGTTATGATTCTGTCTAGAATATGCCAGCAGAGAGCCCAGTTTCTCATTCTGGGCAGTAGTAAAATGTGCCCATGCTGTCTTACATGTACTGTTTTGCACTTTATACCCGTGCTAGCACCCTGGCATAGCAGACCTGACACATTTGTGTTGTGTTTTTTTTATTTTCTTTCAGACTCATGGTAACTTTTCTAGGAATTGTTTCCTCAAAAGTTGAAGATTTGTATCAGCACTGAGAAACAGATATGCTCACCATGGTATATGGTACTTAGCTTTTCTAACTACTGGTTCCAGGTTTACTATATACTGATTGTAGTTTTAGGCACTACATATTTTGGGACTCAGAAAGGAGCTGAAGACATCTGTTTAATAGATGGAAAAGTAACTGTTTATATAACTTTGTGTTTTGAGGATTTAGCAGATGAAAAATATTTTTTGACTTTGTCTTTTGGGGAAAGTCATGGTTACTGATTGTTTGATCAACCACATCAACTTTTCTTATTTTATAGTTGCATTAGATGGTATATTTTTGAAAGTCAGACCAGATGCTGTCATACTTTGGGCCACTTTATTACCCTCTCCCAGTGTGTGGTGGTAAGCATAGGTGCTTTTTTTTCGTTTTGTGTTCTGGCATGTCATATTACAGTTTTCCTTTTTATGCAGCCCTGTACTAGATAGGAGATGTTGCTGTCAAAAGCTAAACTTGTCTGTAAGAACTCTCTCTGATGGCATAACTGTCATATTCAGGTTTACAGTTTTACAGGACTCTGTGTACAGGCTTTGTGGTTTAGAGGACATGTTTTAGAGTGGATAATCTTTGTCAGTAAATACAACATATATTCCTTCCCAATTAGAGAATTCAACATGTATATCACAATATCTTTAGTTAGTCCTGCCAGGAGCTGCTCAGATGTACTTCACTGTTCTGACCAATGGTTCCGGGCAGAGAGATAAATGTGTCTTCTCTTGCTACTTCAATGGCAGTAGACCAACCTGTATAGGCAGTAGAATTACACACACAAACCCTTCAGTGCTGGTTTCATCCAAAGATTTACACAATTTGTAGGCCTTTTTACCAACTTGAGACCTTTTCAGTAGCTTGTAGTTCTTGAACCCAAGCCTTTACTTATAAAGGAGAAGCATCTTGTGTCTCAGTATGTGTTATGTAGACCATAGAACAAATTTTGATGAAGTATATGTTGGGAGTAACTAATGTCACTTGCCCATGCACTGGACATTGAGCGGACCTATATTGTCTACTATGTCTTGTCTGTTCTATATTTTTCACCTAAAATCTCCTTTGCATGGATGTCCGGTTTATAATATGCATCGCTGGTATCAGGTAATGTACCCAATGGACTTGCTAGATGTATCCTTAAAAGTGCCACTGCTAGCAGATACCTCCTCTAGAGCAGTCATTACGGTATATTTCTTCTTGGACAATTTTAGCTATAGTTTTATGAATATGATTAAAACACATTTTAAGTTAAATGTAAAGCTACACCTATGTGTTAATAATTTTTTTAAAAACTTAAAAATGGCGCTCTGGTAAAATGTATAATTTGTTTAGAACTGTTTGAAAGATAAGCCCTTGTGGTGAAGCTGTACTAATATTCATCACTGTATTATGTCAGTGCACTGTGCGTATCAATTACATCACTGTTTGTTTTGTATGTTTATCTTGAGTAATATTGTACAGTAAAATCGATGCTGATAATTAAAAAAATATATAGTGTGCTGATAATATTGCTGTAACATTTACTGAAATAGATCAGCTATGCAGTTGGAAATCTGTGGCAAAAATGAAGCACAGGTTCACAATTAGTTACTAGGCATGCAGTCCAAGAGATCATTAAGAAGCCTAGCCTAAATTCTCAATTGCCCCAAAGTGCTGTATGATGCCCCTTCAAGTCAAAATTGAGGAATGAAGAAAGGTCTCTTCAAAGCTGAAGACATTAAAAAGGCTCTTCTGTTGAACTTTAACATGTTGCAAGTTTACTCATATTTAGCGCAGCAGAGGCTTATCCAGTAGCCTTTTCTTTGCAGTACACTGCATTGCTTCCCTTATTTACATGTAGCCAACATTACTAGTTTAAAAGCAATACATCCATGCAGCTAGTACATTTGTAGGACAACATTAGCTTAATACAGCCCCACATTCTTTCATCATATGGTGAGTGGCACAACTTATCAGTATACATTTGTCTGCTGTGTTTAAGCAAACTTTTATTTAGTTTAAACAAACTTTTCAGCTGTTCCATGATTTGATAGACAAAATGTCAGCACTATTCAAGTGTTTCTCACAAACTCCTTATGTTCAGGCATTGTGTAGTGTTTTTTTATTACTGACTTTGACACCCATGTAGCAAATATTAAGTACATATTGGCATTTGGCTTTTCTGAGTGTGTAACAGTCCTATGAATCGAAATAATGCTTTTCCTGACAAAAACCTAGCAATTCATGAAGATTAGATTTAGGCATGTACCAACTCTTCAGGCAGAATTTTGTCAAATGTCTGTGCAACCAGTTTTGCTTTCTTAAATCACCAAGTGTCTGTTCCTCTATGGTACATAACTCATTACCAGTGTTGTGCTACTTACTTATAAAAGTAATGTTACTATTACTAGTTACTTTTCAGTGAAAGTAATATATTACTATTACTTATTACTTTTCTAAAAAAGTAATATATATATTACTGTTACTAACTAAAGTAACATGTTACTTTTACGTAAGTGTAGTTTTTCAGTTATAATATTGAGATTTACTCACATAAGTAAGCACATGCATATAAGTTAAAAGTTGTATAAACGATGTTACAGTGATGATGAATAGCATTTAGCAGTTGAAAAACTCCAGCAGATTACTCTCTATAGCTGGGTGGCACAGTGGTGCAGTGGTTAGTGTTTTCAACTCACAGCAAGAGAGTCTCTGGTTTGATTCTTGGCTGGGGTGCCTTCGGTGCAGAGTCTGTGTGTCTTACTTGTTGCTTGTCTTGTGTATTAAATAAGACGATGAGGCTTGGGTGTTTGTTTAAGATGTTTATTACCCACAAATACATCAGGATGGATGACTGGAACATTAAACTTAAACTAACTAGCTAACTGACTGACTGCTACACACATACATGCTTTCAGTCTGGCTGCTTACACAAAATGGCACTCTGCTTGCATGTACTCAGCACTCATATGCATGTGCCCACAAACTACAGTAGCTTTAAAGTACATTAAACGCACTATGATCTACATCTTCTATCGTTGATAATTTTGTCATGCAAATGAAAAATGACAATCTGATATGCATAAAAGTTATATAAACACATAAACAGTAGCAAGCATGCCCAAGTTGTCGTGTATCTAGGATTAGGTCTTGAGGTACGACTTGACCTCGTTATATAATAATCAGTTCTGGGTTTAGCAACAGGGAGAGTATCTGGGAAATGCTCTTCATTAGGAACTTCAGGAACAGAAGATGAATTGTTCTCTGGAACAGGAACATTCAATCAATTACAGACAAGATACTGTAACACTGGCTCGGACACCGACAATAAATGTTTCCAATTCCACCTAAATTCCTTTCCTTGTGACTCAGTGATGTACAATCTTGGTTCCATACATAGATGTTTTACAAGTCCTACTCGATCAAAACCTTTTTCTCTCTGCATCCTCAGTATCTCTCCTTCTTTTAATGGTTTGAGAGGTTTGCTGGTTTTATTATAATGGAATTTCTGTGACAAATGCTTTTCTTGAGATGAGCTTTTACTGCTTTGTTGTTTTTAGCAATTCGAATCGACAAATTCTTACTGCTTGGTAGTGTAGTACTGGTTTGTCTCGACATCAATCTCTTAGAGGTGAACCAAGTAAATTGTCTCGAGGGATGTTTCTGAGCTTATGCAAACTGAGAAAAATATAGTTTTTGTCTCTCTTGGATTTCTCCAACAACTGTTTCACACATTGAACTGCACGGTCAGCCAAGCCGTTAGATTGTGGATACTCAAGACTATTCGTAACCTGAACAAAGTCCCATGTCTCAGCAAATCTTTTGAACTACAATAGAAAAACTCTGTCTTCAGGGTGCCGTAACGATAAAAAAGTGGACAGTCAGTAGTAAATCCAAAGTCACACCATGGACTGGGATGTATAAAACTTCAGACTTAATAAAATTTCAGACCAAACTTAACATTTAAATAGCTGTTAATAAAACAAACTGACCAATGACAAAGCTATTCTATGGTGTTGATGCATCATTAAAAACAATATGTGTATATATATATATATATATATATATATATATATAAAACAATAAATATATATATATATATATATATATAAACTCAAAACAACTTATCACTTTCATGTGTGTATGGAAACTTGTACAAGTAACATTTGATATATATAAAAAATACAAAATGTAAAAAAAAAAAAAAAATACAAATAAAAAAAAACATAGATGGTAATATATATATATATACTAGAGCTGTTAACATAGCAGTAGTACAAAAACAATACTGCAGCAACCTCTTCTAACCATGTGTATATATATATATAATAAGTAAAAAATAATATATAAAAAAAAACAATATTGTGCCAGAAGACTACCAAGACCTTATTAAATCACGTTGCAATCTAAAAGCATAGAACATATTCGATAAGTTTCAAACTCACTTTCTCATTTAGGCCATGCCCCTTATCTGCCTGATATCTCAAGATCCATTTGTTCTCTTCTTTTTCCGTGTAATTTTTAATGTTACCTAGCCTAACAGTAGTTCTAATAAGTTCTATGGCTAAGAAACTAAACCTGTGACACAAATCATGGCGGTGCTTCTCTCTCTCCCTCTCTTAGAGTGAGTCTAGTTCCTATATATAGAAAGAGGTACATTTGGAACATTGAGCTAGATATACTAGATTACTAGATTTACAATCAATTTTCAGATACTTTATTATTGGTCAGTTTGTTTACTGTCCTGACTGGTCTTATTAAAGGATTTTTATACATCCACCATTGTCACTTCATTTTCTAATGACAGCACTGAAAGTTAGGTTAGGAAGTAGGTCAATCTCGAACCAATTTGAATGAGTCTACTAATACCAGATAATGTTGACCATTCCATTCGAAAATATCTCTGGCTACTGCTGACCAAGGAAGATCAGGAATCTGGTTCAGCTGAAGTGGTTCTTTTTGTTGGTGCAGTTTAGTAGTATTACAGACTGAACAAGCTGAGATTTCCTTCTCAATATCTTTTAACATAGAAGTCCAAAATATTTTGCCCATCTGTGATTGATAAAATGGTTCAGCTTCTGGAGAAATGGATCGGAAGCTGTGTGATTTGAAACTCATTAAGACACGTGGAAGAAAACTCACTTCCATAACTTCAAAATCAGCTTTTTCATTGTCATGCTGGTCAGTGGTTTGTCTGGGTGATCTGGATAAAGTATCAGCAAGATAAAGAAGTTTGCTTTTTATACAAACCGTATTGAAGTTATACTTTTGCAGTTTTAACATAATTCGTTGCAATCTAGCTGGAGCTGTGTGCATTGGTTTTCTCAACATAGTAACCAGAATTTGGTGATCAGTTTCAATCTGGATAGGTCGGCCATAAACATAATCATTGAACCTTGAACATGCAAACACTATTGCCAAAAGCTCTTTATTCAATTGAGTAGTTCTAGGATTGGCATTGGATCTGATGACCTCTTAAAGAATTATTGCACCAAGACCATATTTTGAAGCATCACAGGAAAGATTTATAGGTTTATGAACATCCTGTTTCAGGACATCAAATGCTGTTTGGTGGTGTTCCAACCAGGACCAAGTTATATTTTTGAACAAGTTAATTCTTCAGGTCTTCTACCCGCAGATCAACTCTTCTTTCTTCTCCTGCTTTCCTCCAGCCACACTGTGGTGGCTGTTCAGCATTCAGGCCCTTCTCCCCTGTCCGGGACTCACCCTCCCTCCTTACCACAGGGAGAGAGAGAGGAAGAAAAACACAGGGAGACAGAGAGACATTTAGACAAGGATAAGGGTAAAGATAGAGTCCCACTAAGGTAATCTTGTCTCCGGTAAAAGTTACCAGGCCATCCTCTCCTCCATTCACCACGTTTTTCTCCGGAGCTGGAGGAGGAGGCTAGACCACTCTTTGGTGTCCTCCAGATCGACTTGGAGCATCTCTGAAGCAGACATGGATCGGATGATGCAAATGTTTCTACAAACTCAACTGCAGATGGGGGTACTGCTGGCTCCCCCACCCCGGTGCGGGGAGTTCAGCTGTGTTTTTCGCCCCGATAGCTCCTTCTCCGATCCACCATCGGATATCGGAGTCTATGGATCCGAGGAGCCCCGGAGTTAGGGGATCGGCGCCGATGGTGCCTTAGGCCTCGACGCCGGCCATGCCCTCGAGTCTGTCGGATCCGAGCTGTCTGAGCTGAGAGTTGGGCGTCGGATCCGAGGGGATGAGTGTGTCATCGGTTCCATTGTGGTCGTGGCATACTGTCCCTTTGGGTCCCGCCGTTCCAACTTCGGCTCCGATCCCTTCGTCGGATCCGAGGGTCTCTGCTACCAGTTTCAGGGAGGCCAGTTCTCCCTCTGCATTCGACGTTGTGGAGATGGTTCTCTGTGTAGGATCGAGACCCCTCAGTCTGTCCTCTGGGTCCATCCCTGCTCCCTCGTAGCTGGGTTTGTCTTCCGTCATCCAGTACCCCCAGAGACAGCCTGTGTCAACTGCGGCCCGGACAGTTCCCTTGGAGGAACACAAAACCATTTGTGAGCCCTCTCCGGAGAGTCCATCCGAGGAGGTCCCTCACAAATGCCAGTGTAAAAGGAGGCACTTGGACTCCCCTGAGTCCCTCACCGAGGATACTGACTTGGAGGAAGGGGAAGGTTCCCCCAAATCACCCCCCAAAGATGTCTCCTTTGGAGACATTATGGAAATCCTTCACCAGAGGGGGGGGGGTCCACCCAAAAACCTTTCTCTGATGAGTCTGTATTCCTGGAGGTGTTCGACACAGGCCCATCTACATCTTGGGTGTTCCCCCCGGCCGACCCTCTGGTGGACCTTATCACCACCAGAGTGTGGAGGGAACCGGACACTGTGGAGCCTATACCCAAAAGGCCTGAGAAAATATTGAGTCCACCAGCAGATAGAACTTCTTGGAACAAAGGTTCCCTGGTTGATGCCATGGTGGTGGCGGGCCACAAAGAAGGAATTCGCCCAAGAAAGTTCCTCGGTCCACCCCTCCCCCAACAAGGAGTCCAGGGCTATGGACCGTCTTGCAAAGCAGACTTTTGCTTCAGCCACCTTTACTATAAGGGTGCTGAATTACTTGGCCCACGTAATTCGACTGCAACGGGACCTCGTGAAAGAGTATGCTGAGTCTCCCTCAGAGTCCATGTCGGCTGAGGATAAACGGACCTTCTCAACTCGTATGGCCATTCTCAAGTCTGTATCCAATACGTCCGTGCATTTACTCTCTCATGCCACTGAGGGAGCCGCTAGGGCTAGCGGGTCCGGCATCGCCTTAAGACGTCATGCCTGGCTCAGTCTTTGCGACTTCTCGGAACCGTTCAAGGCATCCTTTGCTAACGCACCCTTTGACGGTTCCACCCTGTTTGGGAAGACTGTCCGCGATATGCTTGTCCAGAGCGAGAAAGATGGGAAGAAGCTGTCAGCCATCGGGATCCGCTTCTCTAACCCTCAAAGGTCCTTTTCCGGGAACCAGCGAGGGCAAAAGAAGCTGTGGTTCTGGAAAACTCAGCAGTCCTGGAACGCTAAGGACTCTTTCTCCCCCAGAGGCAGAGGGGACAAGGTGGACGCCGGCCCAGAGGCAGAGGGGGGGGCCGAAGAACTTCGGGTCACATGGACCCTTTTCAGAGTGACCCGCGCAGCAACCCTGAGGGGTTACCGGACTGCTCCTCTCTGGAGGCAGTCGGGGTGTTTTTCGATGCACCTAGCCCAATGGGAGTCCATCATGACAGATCGCTGGATGCTTCGAATAATATCCAGAGGTTATTCTATTCCCTTCATAAACAAGCCCCCTTACACAAGGCGCCTCCCAGACATCCCACCCGCTCAGAAGGAGGCCGCGGCCTTGGAAATACAAAAGCTACTAGGAAAAAGAGCCATCCAGCAGGTGCCCCCAGACCAGTCCAGATCAGGCATCTATTACAGGTTCTTTTTGGTGCCAAAAAAAAAGACAGGGGACCTAAGGCCAATTCTCAACCTATCAACAATGAACCTGTTCATTGCCAAGGAAATGTTCCAGATGGTCACGCTTCAATCCATCCTGCCCTTCTTGCAGGAGGAAGACTGGTTGTGCTTGATAGACCTCAAGGATGCGTGCTACCATATTCTGATGGGCAGGCTATCCAGGAGGTTCCTCAACATTTGGCAAGGGGCCAGTCATTATAAATTCAGGGTCCTACCCTTCAGTCTCACCACAGCCTCCAGGGTATTTACCAAGGTCATGGCAGTTGTAGCGGCCCACCTGAGACTTCAGGGCATTCAGGTCTTCCCGTACCTGGACAACTGGCTCCTCCAGGCATCTACTCTTACTAGCCAGAGATTTCTTTCGCCGGATATCACCTTGGCTAGGAATTACCATATATCTCAGGAAGTCTTCCCTTCAACCTGTTCAAGTGTTAGACTTCATACGGGCGAGAATAGATTCTCGTCAGGCCAGGACATTCTTAACCCCAGACAGACTACACAGCCTGACACTCCATGTGTTAGTGCTTCTACAGTCCTCTGCAACCCCTGCAGAATTAGACCTGAGAGTCTTAGGGTCCATGGCAGCAGCTATCAACCTGATTCCTTGTGCTCGTCTGCTTATGAGAATTTTACAGTGGACGTTACAAGTTCAGTGGTCGATTCTTCATCAACCTCTAGATTTTCTGATCCCTCTGAGCAGATTGTGCAGAAATTCTCTCACGGTGGCTCCAATCTCGGAATTTGTAAGAGGGACGTCCCTTTCTTGCGCCCCAACCCCAAGCCACAGTGACCACGGATGCCTCCCGCCTGGGGGGGCATTGTTTGGGCAGGACTGTTCAAGGCACATGGACTCAAAATGAGACCATTGTTCATATAAATGTTCTAGAGATGAGAGCGGTCCTTTTAGCGTTGCAGGCCCTTCATGCTTATCCCCCTCTGGGAACTATTGCGATCCAGTCAGACAATATGTCGGTGGTCTGGTATATCAACAAACAGGGGGGAACCAAGTCTTATCTCCTTTGTCGAGAAGCCATGAGAGTCTGGGAATGGGCGAGCTCCACCAACCGCTTTCTGATAGCAACGCACATTCCGGGTCGGTCCAACATCGTGGCGGACAAATTGAGCAGAACTGTCCTTTCTCCCTACAAGTGGTCTCTGAACCCTTGTGTAGCGGACCAGATCTTCCTCAAGTGGGGTCAGCCTTGCTGCGATCTCTTCGCGTCGCCTTCCAACGCGAAGTGTAGCAAGCTTTTCTCTCTAATCCCCCCAACAGGGGAAAGCCCCAGAGATGCTCTTGTTCATGCTTGGTCACCCGGTCTTCTTTATGCATATCAAAGTCCAGAGAAATCACTGCTTCCAGGCAGACCAACACACAAAGGTCCAGAAACACCCAGTATTGATACAAAACACCCAGTATTGATACAATTGTGGTTTAATCCACAATTGTATTAAACCACAATTGTATCAATACTGGGTGTTTCTGGACCTTTGTGTGTTGGTCTGCCTGGAAGCAGTGATTTCTCTGGACTTCATTAGTTTGTTTTTGTTTTTGGATTCCCTTCTTTATGCATATTCCCCGCTTCTGCTCATGATAAAGTTCTTACAGAAAACTCGCTGGTTGTGGAGCAGATTGATCCTCATAGCCCCATTCTGGCCTCGTCAAGTCTGGTTTCCCTGCCTACGGTCTCATCTCATAGCTCCACCTTGGATCTTGGATCCCATTCCGGATCTGATTCGTCATCCCTCGGGAATGCTTCCTCCGAATCTGGACAGCCTGAAGCTCACAGCTTGGCTGCTCTAGTTCCACTAGTTGCTAGGACTCCCGGTATCTCCTCTTCTGTTAAATCTATCTTGGTTGCGGCACATAAATCCTCTACCAGCAAAATTTACTGTAGCAAATGGAGATGCTTCTCCATTTGGGCTTCACAGAGA
The DNA here is from genome assembly GCF_019279795.1 of Protopterus annectens. Classification (NCBI taxonomy): domain Eukaryota; kingdom Metazoa; phylum Chordata; order Ceratodontiformes; family Protopteridae; genus Protopterus; species Protopterus annectens. The sequence goes on from NC_056726.1 coordinate 189,291,945, forward strand.
AATCTAGATCCTTTTACCGCTCCGATCCCAGCGGTATTAGACTTTTTGTCTCGTATCTTCCAACAAGGAGCCAGCTCTTCCACAGTGAAGGTCCAGCTGGCGGCTGTTTCTCATTTGCATGTAGGGGACAATTTAGGCTCTCTCGCTGCTGCCAGAATTTGTAAGACCTTTTTGAAAGGCACTTTTCTTCTGTGACCTCCTATTAAAAATCCATCCCCGCCGTGGGATCTGACTGCGGTTCTTCAGGCCTTAGTTGCTCCTCCTTTCGAGCCCTTGGCATCAGTTGACTTAAAATTTTTGTCATGGAAGACTTTTCTGGTAGCTATAACTTCAGCAAGGAGAGTGTCGGAGCTTCAGACTCTTTGTATGAAACCCCCATATCTTGTGTTTCATAAGGACAGGGTGTCTCTCAGGACTTAATCCATCCTTTCTTCCTAAAGTTGCTTCTGAGGCAAACATTAATCAATCTATTAATTTGCCTGTGTTTTTCCCTAATTTTCAGAACAAAGGGGAATACAAACTTCATTTGCTGGATGTTCACAGGCAGTTACGTTTTTATTTGCACAGGACGGTGGCCTTTCATGAATCCCATCAACTTTTTGTTTTTTTTTGCTAAGCCCTTTGTAGGGAAACCAGTTTCAAAGCTGACTCTTGCTAGGTGGATTTCCCTTTGTATCCTACAAGCATACAGAAAGCTTGGTTTACCAGAACCAGTAGGAGTTCATACCCATTCTACACATTCTATGGTGACGTCTGCAGCATTCTGGTCTAGAGTTTCCCTGGATGACATTTGCTCAGCGGCTACCTGGGCGTCTTCTCACACCTTTATTAATCATTATAAACTGGATTTGGTGTCTAGAGGAAGGGCTGCCTTTGGCTCTGCAGTGCTCCGGAATATACTTCTTTAAGGGCCTCCCAAAATTCGGGTAGCTGGGGACTCTGTCCCACAGGTTGCTGACCAAATGAAGTTAACTACTCCAGATAAAGAAGTTATGTACTCACCATAACGTTCCATCTGAGTAGGTAAACTTCATTTGTCAGCAACCGCCCCTCCCTTCTTCCCCCTTACCTTGGCGTTATTTTTGCTGAACTCGATGTTCGGAGTTCATGAGCTGGAGGTTTTGTCCTTGCTTTAGAGGTCTCAGGTTAGTTTGTTGGTGTCATGTGTGGAGTGGCAAACTCGATCTGAGGATTGGAAGGAGGTTGCAGTGCAGTATGGGTAGGGGGGAGGAGCTTGGATCTTTTTCCTTGGTATGCTGCTGGCTTGGATCCGAAACCCACAGGTTGCTGACAAATGAAGTTTACCTACTCAGATGGAACGTTATGGTGTGTACATAACTTCTTTTTCTCACTGCCACATGTAACTTACTATTGGTAATGTTTAATTTCAGGTATATACGTTCACCACCTTTTATAAACTACATGCAGAAAACTTTTTTTTTTTTTTTTGGGAGTAGAGGGGTTGGGAATTTACACTGTCTAATGGAAGGGAAAATGCCAACTTTATAAATGGGCTTTCCTTCTCAGATTTTGCTCAAGAAACTTAAATTTGTTTTATAGAGAGACTATTTACAGTCTCCGGCTGGTGAACATAGGATACTTGGCTCTCTCATGCATTTAATAAACAAAATTAATACAGTACCTTTACTGAAATTAAATCCCCTTTCATGAAAGTCCAGTAGGGTTTGGGATATGCAGGTCTGTTAGTTTCACAGTCAAGGAATTCTGGCTTCCATAATCACACAGGCAAAGCAATGCATTCGTCCAAATGTAGCTCCACATTTCTCTTACTGGTTACAGTTCTTCTACATGAAGTTAAGTTACAACCAGGAATTTTCTCTCTTTGTCATCTTTAGAACCTCCCATTGATGGCTCGTAAGGGCAGTTAGCTTAGTACTAAACTATGAACATCCCATTGATTAACAATGTCTCATTTTCCCTGTATAGCTTTCCAGAGAGCTTTTACGATTCCTAGTATAGACCTTCTAAACCTCTCTTCAGGGGACTAACTTCTTCCATACTTCACCTCCCTGTTACTTATGTTGGCTCATATATCTCTGCATGAATTGGGTGTGTCACCCTCATTCTCTGTAGCTAAGTTAATTGCCTTGGAAATTCCTACAGCCGGATTTCCAGATGTAAGCACTTTTAATCTTTTCAGCTCCTACTTTAGTTGCTACCTCACTGCATTGCAGTATGCATCTATTAATGAATCTGTGCAGTGTGTGGAAGAAATCAGGAAATTATTGGAAGAGGAGAAATTTTAAAATGCTGTCGATCAGGCAGAACTGCAGAATTAATTCTTCACCTGTGTAGTTACCCAGGAGTAATGTGACAAAATGCCAGCATTGGTGGGTTTATTTGCAGAATGGGATAGGTGGAAGACTGATAAGTGGAGAAGTAGAGAAAGGGACTCTGTTGCATATTCATAAAGGATGCGCACACCTCCAGACTAGTGGCCCAACATAACACATCAGAGATACTTCAGGTGCAGCTAGCATTGGGTAAGACAGAGATTCAGGTCGTAGCCTGCTATAGGTCCCCAACCATGTCCAAAGACACACACTCCATGTTCCTAAGCACCCTGGACAATATCAGGGTCCAACCTAACACTCTCATACTGAATTAATTCAACTACCCCTCCATTAACTGGAAAACTACTCATGTACCAATACAATTGCTCAACGTTTCCTGGAATTCATTAATTCTAATGCCCTGGACCAGCTCTTTCTTACCCCCACTAGAGGTAGCAACATTCTTGACCTGGTCATTACTAACATGGGCGACTGTTGCTCTACACCAGTAGTCATCTCTCTGGTTAGATACGACCACAAACTAATCACCTTGGTTTATCCCCCCCCCCCCCCCCCCCCGCAAAGGTAACCATCATGAAAAACTTTTCCAAAGCTAACTTTGGGCTCCTAAAAATAGAGGTGGCTAACTTCACGGCACCCATGAAAATGGAGAATAGTTGCATGACTGCCGAATCATACACCAATGCAATGTACGAACACGTACACAAATGCATGGATCTCACCATACCCAATAGAATCAAGATGCTCTTTTCCAAAAAAAGCAGCCAATCTGGTGGTCCCCTGCCATAAACAAACTCTACAACAGGAGGAGGAAACTGATGCGGAATAAGGTGAAGTCCCAAAAATGGAAAAACTCCCTTATCAGCCTCAACAAAAAATTGAGATTCCTCATCAAATCCTCTAAAGCTAGCTATGAAAACAGAATTGTAGCAGATAGTAAAGACAACCACAAGGCCTTCCATAGTTATTTAAAGAATCTCCACGGCAATACCCAGATTTGCTGTGAGCTAGTGCACAGTGGTACTTCCTATACCAAGCCAACAGATATTGCCAGTATACTGGCCGACAGATTCAGTGCCAACTTTACCCCCCAAAGGAACAATCACAATATCAGTAGATTGCCAGGCACCCAGTATTACTGCTGCACAGGTTAAAACAGCACTGTCCAAGGCCAAGAATACAGCTTCTATGGGACCTGACAATATCCCTGGCTGTGTTCTACATGAACTACAGTGTGAACTGGCACCTCACCTGTGTGCCCTGTTCAGTTGCAGCCTCACCTCAGGCTTTGTCCCTATCGAATGGCGCACTGCTACAGTCATTCCTCTTCACAAAGGAGGAGCGACTACAGACCCTGGGAACTATTGCCCCATTAGCTATGGAATGCATCATCATGGACCTAATAAACAAGGATGTAGGGAATCTCCAAACTCTGGATCCCACACAATTTGGTTTTGTGAAGTGTAGATCATGCCTGCTTAACTTGGTCAACTTCTTTGAGTCAGTCACCAGAGCTGTGGATGAAGGCAAGGTGGTTCATACAGCCTACCTTGATCTGGCAAAGGCCTTTGATACCATTCCTCACTCAGGAAGCTTAGAAAAACTCACTAAGCTAGGCATCAACCCCTATATCACCAGGTGGGTTGCAAACTGGCTCACAGAACCCATAGTGTGAAAGTAGCTGACTCCAAATCAGACTGCTGACTAGTCACGAGTGGAGTCCCACAGGGTTCAGTCTTGGGTCCTCTCCTGTTTGATATCTAATTCTCTGAAGTCCAGGCCAACACAAAGGGACTCTGGCTGACAAAGTTAGCAGACGATTGCAAGTTGGGAGCTATTATTAACTCCCCAAGTGATGTTGAAATCCTACAGAAAGGTCTCACTGAGACCAATGACTGGTGTCAGAACCATGGCCTTAAGCTCAATGCCAAAAAATGTGTCATCTCCTTTAGGAAAAACCCAGTTCCCATGAATTACCACATCAATGGTAGTCCACTGAACACAGAAAGTTTTATGAGAGATCTGGGAACACAGGTTGACAGCAACCTCTCTTTTGACCACCATATTGCTGCTGTGGTTAGAAAGTCCTTCTATGTGGCACATCTCATTACTAAGGGTTTTGTATCCAGGAAGAAAGAGGTAAAAGCCCCATTTGGCATGTACCTCACTAGACACCTGCAACAACTGGAGAGGCCACAAAAGTACCTCACAAAAAGGATCCGAGGCCTTAAACACTTGTCCCATATGGACAGACTCAAAAACCTCCAACTATTCTCTGCTCATATCACCTACTTAGAGGCGATCTCTGCTTAACTTACAAAGCCATGTCTGACCTAGCTGTGTTAGAAATGCTACATCTAAAGAAATCCCAATCCCTCCGCACTACACCCTCCAGAGACCTCAACCTCATTACCACAATCAACAGAACATGCTGAAGGGACAGGTTCATAACTCAGACACTGCCCATGCTATGGAATAGACTTCCCATACATGTCAAGCAGAGCACCTCACTGGCTCTCTTCAAGAGAAATCTTGATGAGTGGATGGAAAATAAAAAATTTGCCTCAGGGATCACTCCAGTGGCTCTACTCGACAGAGGCACTGGGAACTAAGTTCAGGTGGCATGATGCCAGGGTAATCCTATGGGCAAGGCTTGTAAAGGGTCCAGGGCCATCAGCCTAGAACACACCTATGAACCTATAAGAAGATGAGGCTTAAGGTCCAGCTGAGCTTCCTGTCAGGATATTAAAATGGCAGTGCTTAGTGAAGGAGTGGCAAAATTGTAGTCTGTCCTAAATAACTGGTGATGTAGTGTGGATGACCGGATATTGATAAAGATTGATGTCCGGCTCTGCTCTGTCCACACCAGCCAAGAAGCTCTCTGACCTATGAGGACTTCGCGGATGCATGATTCCCCCCTCCCCTCCCCTCCTGAGAGGATTTTTTTTTGGGAAGTTCTGCATATACCATGAGAACATTTCAAGGGGCAAGGCAGGAATATATTGATTCCAGCGCTTTAGGACTTTCCCTGAAGCCACAGCACAGGCCCTTAGCTATTCGGTTCCATTTTCATACCTTGCCAAGAAAACAAGGCATGCCAAACCTACCACAAATTCCTTGTTCCAGAAAAAAAGAATCTCAATGAGACCAATACTGGACTTGTCACATTTAAACACCTTTCTCATAGTACCAAAGTTCAAAATGCTGACTCTACAGCATACAAACCCATACCCCACCTGGACGACTGCCTACCAAAGCGGACGACAAATTGATGTTGACAAAAGAAATGCTGGCAGTATGCATGCCATCGAGGCTTTTCAGCACCAACGACTGACCATCGCATCTTGGGAAAATCACTGAGAAAACATCCAGTTACACAATCCCAGTTTGTTCAGGGCAAAGACAATGTGTTGGCGGACAACCTAAATTTCACAGATCCACGAGAGGTGGAGGTTACATCCGGCTCACACAACACAACACCTCACAATGGGGCAGGCAGGAAGTGGACCCCTTTGCCTCCTCTCAACCATCTTCTACCAAAATTCTGCACAAGGACAGGACATCATCCAAAAAAAAAAAAAAGATATGCTCTCTCATTCAACTGGAACTTCCTAACAAATCTGCATTCCCACCTCTGCCACTGATGACCTCAGTATTACTAAAGATCAAAGCAGAGAGAGTGCCCCTGGGACCTCAGTTTTGTCCTAGAAAACTGACTGGTTTGAATTACAGGGGCCCAGGGCCCTAATCACAATACCAGAATTTCCACAGAGACAGGGTTTCATAAGGACCAACCCTACTTTTATGCCAAAGGTTTCAATCAGGCGTCATTCATTGCATTGTTTCTCCCCCAAGCTTTCTGGGCCCTTGGAGAACAAGGGCAAAGACTTTTTTAACATACCGATTTTACATACAGGACACTACCTGACAGAACCAAGGACAGTAGGAGTCTGAACAACTACAACTGGTAGCCCTTCCCAGCAATGAAAAGCAAGAAAATTTCACTATTTCAAAACTATTTGGAAATGGCACTGATTTCTTCTGTTATTCCTTTCAAGGAAGACTGTTCCAGCCAATGTCAGACCACATTCCACCAGAGCTACAGCCACCCTACAGCATTCCTTAAGAGGGGTGCCTACTAAGGACATTCTACATTCTCCACTACAATCCTCCTCTATATGCTCCAGATCCAGAGCAGGCTTTGCTTCAGTCCTGCAGGGTTTGATTGATTACACCATCTTTTTCCTAGAGCATACCTCGAGGGCTGCCTGAGGCAGGACAACCCACATGTTATGACTGCAGTTGCATGTCTATCGGACATCTACATTTATGGTAGGTACAAAACTGTACTTTGTCTTGCATGCTGATGAAACTTGAAAGGAACTAAATAATTATAATCCTTTTTAGTTTTACCTCTGTTCTGGTAAATGTTATGGAAAAGATTTTGAATGATGGGGTGTAACTTTGTTAGAAAACTAAAAAAAAAAAAAATACCCTGCATTACTCAGAATTTATTTATAATGGAGCCTCCTTTTCTGAACCAAAGGACATTGCCAGTATCCTTGCAAACAACTTTAGTGCCAATTTTATCCATGAGTCTTTTATTTAAAGCCCCAAAATATCTGACTACATTACTCCTCCAGTTATTTCTAAAGATCATTTACTGAAAGTGCTAACCAATGCCAAAGGTACTTCCTCCATGAGACCTAACAATATATCTGGTTGCTTAATTAACAGTGTTAAACATGCCCTTACAGACACATTCCTCAAACTGTTTAACTTATGATTTAGCTACTAGTTTTGTCCTTGATGAGTGGTACACAGTAATGCTGTTGCCTGTCCATAAGAGTGGCCTTAAATTGCCAAAGGGTAATTACAGACCTATCAGCCTTGCAAGCCTCATCTGCAAAGCCATGTAACGCACAATAACTAACCTTTTAAACTGTGATTTCAAGAATCTTGTTAGACTTGACCCCCAACAGTTGGGTTTTGTGAAGGGTAGATTCTGTCTGTCTTGTAAATCTCTTTGAAAGGGTTACAGTGGATGTATATGGTGGTTATGCAGTGTATATGCCTTGTCTTGACATGGCTAAGACCTCTGACACCATTCCCCATGCTGGCAATATACAAAAGCTAAATGCTTTAAAAATCAACTCATATGTGTTAAGATAGGTAGATAAACTGATTTTAAAGACAGAACCCATTCAGTGCAAGTTAGATGTGCCTCATCAGAAAGTCTAAATATGACCAGTGGTAACCCTGAGGTGGGGTACAGGGACCTTTCCATTTTGGTATTTACTTCTCGGTTATCCAAGCCTATAGTCATGATCTCTGGTTAACAAAGTTTGAAGATGATTGCAAACTTGGGGGTTGTTAAGTTACCCTGTGGTATCCAAATCTTTCAAAATGAACTTGCCCTAGTAAACTCTTGGTATAGTAAAAATGGACTCAAATTAAATGCTTATAAGGATAGTATCATCAGTTTTGGTAGAGAACCTCCGTGCCCACATCTTACTGTCTAGGTAACACACCTGTACGAAACGAAAATGTAGTTAGGGACCTAGGGTTGCTAGCTCCTCTCTTTTAACCATCATGTAAAAAGGGATGTAAGGGAATCTTTTTATTTGGCTCCACTAATTTCCAAAAGAATATCATCAAGGTCTTAGGAAATAATCATTCCCTTATACTCCTCATTGATCATATCAGGCCAGTTATCAAATACAGAAACGCTTTTGGTTTGTATCTCACTAAACATGTCAAACAATTAGATCTCAAAGGTTTCTAACTAAAAAGATCACAGGCCTAACGTCCCTGAACTACCAAGAGAGGCTGAAAGCTCTATCCCTTTTATTCAGTGTCTTTATAGATTTTTGAGGGGAGATCTGTGTCTGTGCTTATTGTGTCATTGGAGACCTGATTGTCCTGGACCTTCTTTTTCTTTGTAAGCCCAATGTCTTCACATTAGTAGAACCAGGGACATAAATCTTCACCAGCAGGTAAATAAAATTTAGTGGCGAGAAAAGGATGTTCATCGTGCTATACTGCTGCAGTCATCACACTTGGGTTACCCTGTCATCAGGCGGTCCCGCAGTCGGCCGAATCCCAAAGTCCTGGTCCGGCGTCTGTTGTCTTCGCCTCTTCCCTGATGTCAGTGCGACAGGGGTATAAAAGAGACAGCCGACGCCATTTTCTTCAGTCTTTCTTGCCGTGCGGTGCCCGAAGCAGAAGCAGTTCGCAAGTGCCTGTCGGCCAGCTCCTGAAATTTTCGAATAGAGTTTCAGCCCGAAGTCTTCCCTAAAGCTAAGTACCCTGTTGGGGAAACTTTTCTTGCCTCAGACCGATGTCAGACAAAGTTAATAATTGTATTTCTTGTGGGAAGCAAATACCTCATAAGGATTTTCATTCTCATTGTATTCCTTGCCTAGGCCCAGACCACGATGTCTCTGGTTGTCGGTTTTGTGCTAGGTTCAACAAACGTACAATTAAGCGTCGGGCAGAATTCGCCCAGCATTATTTTGGCAGAAAATGTAACTATAGCATGCCGTCGGAGCAACCGACATCAGCAATGATTAAAAAACACAAAGAAAAGGACCGGCAGCCAAGGCCAAGACCAGATACCGAGGCCTCAGCAAGGCCTGACGCCGGTTCTCCGGTTTTCAGCAAGGTGCCTTCGCAGCCCCTGACTACTGCTGATTCAGAAATTCTGACGGCCTCCCAAACCGAAGCAGTAGGGCCTCAGGAACCGGTTCCACCTCACTCCTCAGACGCCAGCCCCGACGGGGATCCAGAAATTTTGGATAGGCCTTCGGTCTCTGAAGGTGTTGTCAAACCGACAACTATCTCTGCCAAGCCTTATGCTAAACTCAAAGCCCCCATGAAAGTTAGAAAACCGGGGCCACACACCCCCCCACAGGCCCCTATGCCTAAAAAAGAGATGCTTAAGATGGCTGAGGATTTAATTACCCTTATCAGGGGATCCCAACCCCCACCTGACAAAAGGCCTAGACTGGAGGAAGATTATCCTTCCTCTGACCAAGCATCCATTTCCTCAGGCATCTCTGATGACCAGGATTACTCCTTCCCTCCTTATGAAGACTCAGATGCTGAAGAGTCCATTCCCTCTGTCTCCCCCCCCCTGAGGACTACTCTTTTGGGGAAACTTTACACACCATGAGGGAACACTTCCACTGGGAAGGCCAAGATTACTCTGACTCCAAGAAAAGACTCCGTGAGTTTCTTCTTCTTCCACAGCATAGACCCCTGGCAATTCCTCCAGTTTTAGACATTTTGGATGATGTTTTCTCTGAATCCAGTTTAAACCCAGATTCTTTACCTCCAGCACCAGCTAAACCAGACAGATACTACCGAGTTCCTGATACTCATAAGTTTCTATACAATAGCCCTACTGCAGACCCCGAGACCATTTCCCAGGGTCCCAAAGGGGTTAAGGCCTCTACTGCTAAGAATCCACTTCCTTCTGAAAGAGATTCCAGAGCATTAGAAAGATGGGGAAAGAAAGTGTATACGTCTGCCACTTTGGCCATGAGGGCCTTAAACTGCCAATTCCACATGCTAAAATACCAACAGTATTTCATTACACAGTTAAAGCAGAAACTGATCCCTCAGACAGATCAACTTGATTTTAAACAGATGCAGGGTTTGCTGCATGCAGCAGAACAGGTGGGAAAGCATACCTTACAGTGTGGTTTTGATTCATTGGAAGCCTCATGTAGAGCAGCTGTCACAGGGTCTGTAATACGTAGGCATGCTTGGCTTAAAGAACAAGCCTTACCAGAACATGTCAAAGCAAAGTTATTGGATGCTCCATTGCAGAAAGATGTGTTATTTGGTGTCAAAGCAGAGGAAGTTTTAAAGAAAATGGAAGAAAAGGCAAAATCTATGCAAACAGTTAAAGATTTTTTACAGGTACAACCTCCTCGTTTCAGCAGAGACTGGCCATCAAAAAACTGGTCATTTCCTGCATCAGACAGACCCCAAAGAGGTAGGTACAGACACCCAAGGGGCAGAGGCCAGCCACAAGGTTCTTTCAGGCCTAGACAATGGCATACAACAACTCAAAGAGGTGGAGACGAAAGATCTAAACCCTTCAGGAAACAAACACAATGACTTCCCTCTTCACCTGCCAAGCAAAATTGCCCTGGCAGCACCTTTGGGAGGAAAACTGGCTCTATTTCCACTAAATTGGCGCATCATAACAAAGGACAAATGGATTCTGGACATTATTACCCGAGGCTACAGATTTAATTTCCACACTTAACCACAGATGAGAGGCATGCCAAACCTGCCTCCAAACCAATGGGCAGAGGCTCAAACGCAAATTTCAGCTCTCATGGATATGAAACCAATTCAAAAGGTACCTACAAAGGAGCAAGGTCAAGGTTTTTACTCAAGACTGTTTCTAGTCCCAAGAAAGGACAAAACCTGCAGGCCCATCTTAGACCTCTCAATTCAAAACACATACCTGGAGCTACCCAAATTCAAAATGCTCACACTAAAGCAGCTCCTTCCCATGCTGGGCAAGAAGTCTTGGCTGGTAACGTTGGACCTCAAAGAGGCATGCCTGCATGTCCCTATCGGACAAGATTGCAGAAGATACCTCAGATTTTTGGCAGGTACAACGCATTATCAATTCTCTGCATTGCCCTTTGGCTTATCTACTGTGCCCAGAGTATTTACGAAATGCCTGGCATCAGTAATTGCATATTGCAGACGAGGAATACAAATTTATCCATATCTGGACGACTGCCTGATCCAAGCGGACAGCAAGGACATTCTGTTACAGCATCTGGCTTTTGTAACACAGCTGCTCAGTTGCCTAGGGTACACAGTAAACAAAAAGAAATCAAAACTAATACCCTTGCAACAGATAATATTCCTGGGTGCCAGCTTAAATACAACGGCCCGGATGGCTTACCTCACGCCAGACAAACAAAAACAATTGACTCAATACTTCAAAAAGATAGCAACTTTTACCCAGCTCACTGCAAGGAAAATCCTGCAGGCATTGGGGTTCTTGGCATCATGCATTCAACTAATCCCATATGCGAAGCTGCATATGAGAAAATTACAATGGTACCTGAAAAGTGTATGGTCTCAACACAGGCACAGCCTCGAAACAAGTATACCTATCATTCCCTGCCTTCAAAACAAGTTCCTATGGTGGGCTCAAGCATGTCAAATAAACAAGGGTTTTCCTTTCGTCTTACCTCCAGCAAACCAAACCTCTGGATACGCCATCAGGAGGCGCGACCGCGACAGTAGTCCCACTTCATAAAGGCGCTCCACCGACCCTGGAAATACCGCCCATTAGCTTGACAAGCCTTATCTGCAAAGCCATGGAGAGGATCATAATGCTTTGGATCCAACCCAGTTTGAAACTTGGTTGACTTTTTCAAACAGTCACCAAAGCCATTGATGAGGGAAAGGCAGTCCATACAGCCAAGCTTCGATACAATACCCACTCGGGTATCATTGAAAACTCATCAGCTTAAATGTTAACCCATACATCACAAGATGGGTTACAAACGAACCCACAGGGTCAGAGTTGCTGGCCATGTCAGACTCAAAGCCTGTCACAAGTGGTGTCCCACAGGGCTCAGTCCTGCACTCTTGTTTGGCATCTACTTTTCCAAGTACAAGCAAACACAGGAGGGTTATGGCTGACAAAGTTTGCAGATGACTGCAAACGCAGAAGTAGTCGAAAACACATCTGACACAGATATCCTTCAGAAGGGCGGATAACTGGTGCCAGAGCCATGGCCTAAAGTTAAATGCCAAAAATAGTCATATATCTCTTCGGAAAAACAAAAGTACCCCTAGCTACCATATAGGTGGCAATCCACTGAGCACAGAAGAAGTTATTAGGGACCTGGGGACCCAGGTTGACAGTAGCCTGTCATTCGACACCCATGTAGCTAAAGTAGTTAGGAAGACCTTCTACATTGCCCACCTTATCATGAAGGGATTCACATCTAGATCAAGGAGGTCATAGTTTCTATACTCATCACTCATCAGACCAATGATTGAGTACAATGCCCCATATGTATCTGACCCGACATTTGAGGCCACAAAAGTTCCTCACCAAAAGGATAAAGGGTCTCAAAAATCTGTCCTATGCTGCCTGACTGAAAGAACTTCAGCTCTATTCAGTCCCACCGCTTGCTCAGAGGTGACCTGTGCCTGACATACAAGGCCATGTCAAACCCAGATTTGATGAATATGCTTCACCTCAAAAATCTAGATCCGCCAGAGCCACAAGGGCGGAGACTTAAACCTCACACGGCTATTAATAGGGCGTGCTGGAGGGATAGATTCATCACCCAAAGACTCTATGCTGTGGAACAAAATCCTGGTATATGTGAGGCAGAGCACCGCTGGCCTTGTTCAAGAGAAATCTTGACCAATGGATGGGAGATCGCAGATATACCCCAGGGATTACCTCAGTGTCACTGCTCGACAGAGGCACAGCAAAATAATGGGTATAGTTCCCCATACTAAAGGGGTGGCGTAAGCCACAAAACTATGGGCTAGGCTTGTAAATGCCCTCGGGCAGATAGCCTAGTATAAACCTATGAACCTATGACAACAAATTCTTCAGACTACTCCTGGGGAGCACACATGGCAGGACAGTGCATACAGGGCAAATGGTCTGCAAAACAAATGCATCTTCACATCAACCAAAAGGAGATGCTAGCTGTACAAAATGCACTGACAGCCTTCAAGGACCTCTTGCATCCAGGACAACTTCTAATAAGGACAGACAACACCACAGTTATGTGGTACATAAACAGACAGGGAGGAACACACTCCTACCCTTTATGCAGACAGACTATGACCTTATGGAACACAGCATTGACCTACCAAGTACAACTACAAGCACAATTCCTGCCAGGAAAGGAAAACATATTGGCAGACGAATTAAGCAGAAATATGGCAGATCCTCATGAGTGGAGACTGCACCCACAAGTATTTTCAATGATAACTCAAAGATGGGGATGTCCAGACAGATCTATTTGCCTCCCCCAACAATTGCCATTTACAAAAATTCTGCACAAGGACTTATCACTCCCTAGCCTGGAAAGTGGACGCTCTATTATTCAGTTGGACAACACTGACAGTCTATGCCTTCCCTCCACTACCTCTATTGACCAAGGTATTATTGAAGGTCAGATCAGAGAGACCACAAATGATCCTCATTGCTCCGGACTGGCCACGCCAGCACTGGTACCCATTACTAAGGAACTTGACTCACAGCCCTCCATGGATCTTGCCTCAATTCCTACTACTGTTGACTCAGAAAAACTCTCAAACCCGTCACAGCCAGCTCAGAACTTTAAATTTAGCTGCATGGAGAATTTCTTAAATTATCAGTCAACACTTCTCTCAAAGGACGTCCTGAATGTCATTTTGGAGGCCAGGAGGCCCAGCACCAGGAAGACTTACTCAGACAAATGGAAAAGATTTTGTGCATGGCACCAGGCTAAAGGTTAAAATCCCTGGATACCAAACATTCCTCACATACTGCAATACCTAACTGAGATGCTACACAAAGGCCTTTCCTTCTCCTCCATTAAGATCCATGCTTCAGCCATTTCAGCTCAATATAATACGGATCCTCCAATTTTCTCACACCCTTTACTTAGGCAGTTTCTCAGAGGGGCTAAGAATATAAGACCCCCCAGAAAACCACCAACACCAACTTGGGACCTGAACTTCGTTTTAGAAATGTTAACACTGCCTCCTTTCGAACCAGCCTACTCAGCAGAACTACAATACTTGTCTTGGAAAACAGCCTTGTTACTGGCTATTACCTTAGCACGCAGGGTCTCAGAACTACAGGCACTTATGGCAGTGGAACCTTTCATCATTTTCCATCAGGACAGAGTCTCTTTACGAACTAACCCTACCTTCATGCCCAAGGTAGTATCCAGTGTGGCTTTGAATCAGACCATTCATTTACCCACCTTTTAGCCTAACCCACAGAATAAAGGAGAAAGGCTCCTTCACTCTTTGGACATTCACAGACCGCTACGTTACTATTTAGATAAGACAAAGATCTTCAGAAAAACTGACCAACTCTTTGTATCATATGCTGCAGGTTCACAAGGAAAGGCTATTTCAAAACAGACCATCTCCAAATGGATAGCACATTGTATCCGCTTTTGCTACTCCCACCATGGGAAGGCAGTGCCTGTCAATATTAGATCCCATTCTACCAGGGCTACTGCAACCTCAGCAGCCTTTCTCAGAGGGGTTACAACCAAAGACATTCTGGAGGCAGCTACTTGGAGTTCAGTGCACACCTTTACCAAGCACTACCACCTTCCATTATACTCAAAAACCAGAGCTGGTTTTGCCACTGCAGTTCTGCAGGGCATCCTAGCATCACCTAACCCAGTTTAGTACCAGCCACCCTTCCATAGCTTTGGGATTCTACCCAAGTGTGATGACTGCAGCAGTATAGCACAATGAACATAGTACAGTTTTGTACCTACCATAAATGTAGATGTTCGAGTGGTTATACTGCTGCAGTCCAAGTTACCCTCCCTCCATCCCCTCTACATACCAGGGTGTTAGTTACAACTCCATGTGCATCAATCAATTGTATGCATGTCTATATGGTGTATTTGCTAACAGCTAGTACTATTGTTTATCTCCTAAGGTATTGTTGCATAGCTGTTGTATTGCCTTCCTAGTTGGGGGCACCTGACATCTGGGGCAAGAAAAACTGAAGAAAATGTCGTCGGCTGTCTCTTTTATACCCCTGTCGCACTGATGTCAGGGAAGAGGCGACGACAACCGACGCCGGACCAGGACTTTGGGATTTGGCCGACTGCGGGACCGCCTGACGACAGGATAACCCAAGTGTGATGACTGCAGCAGTATAACCACTTGAACATCTACATTTATGGTAGGTACAAAACTGTACTTTATAACCCTGCACTTTCCAAACCTCTGGAATAAAATTGTCCGATATGTTAAGCAGTGGGATGCAATGTATTCCTTTAAACTTATACTAGATGATTGGAAGGTTATTCACAAATTTACTCCAGGATTGACTGGCATGGCCTTTCTCGAGAAAGGAGATTCTTCTTAAGGGAGGATGCTATCTAGCAAGGCGAGAATGGCCATGAAAGTCATGAGACTCAGTGGCCTTGGAATAACTGTGAATCTTTAGACATTTCTTCATGCAACAAAAGTCTTGCCATTCCAGGTAGTATGACTTTGTAATTGGTCCATCACTGGGCTGAACAGTGGAAACTCTTAAGATGTGATATAGCAGACGTTCAGTGAGGCCTTTGAAACTGCACCTGCAGGCAGTTTATAGTAACCTGAGTTTAGGGATGTGGTCCTGTGTGGTCTTCTGGAGAAAGACTGTCTTATCAGAAGAAAAAGATTGTCAGTATATAGTGAAGTATGTAACAAAAGGAGATACTGCCAGCTCAGCTATCTGGAAGTTTGTAAATAATCATATGACATTTGTGAATATCAACACGATTAATATGCATGTGTTCAAATGTATTAGAAAGTACAGTTGTGTACACTTACCATAAATGTAGATGTTCGAGTGTATTCACTGTTACAGTCATCACACTAGGATTATCTGCCTGCAGGTAGCCCTCAGTCGGCTTGAATACCAGAGACTTAGTATTTCTGCATCAGATGCTGTCGCGTCAGGACTGATGTCAGGTTGTCAGGGGTATAAAAACAGGCAGCCGAGGCCATTACATCAGTTTTTCTTGCTGCAAATGTCAGGAGCCCCCCCCCCCAAATAGGGAGCTAAGTTATGGTGGGGAAAACACCACCAGTAAAAAGTAAATACCAATACCCCTGAAAGAGGTGAGTAATAGCCATAGAGAGGAGAGAGAGAACGAAACCAGGGGGCTGGAGGGAGGGAAGCCAGGACTGCAACAGTGAATACACTCGAACATCTACATTTGTGGTAAGTGTACACAACTGTACTGTGTTCTTTGTGCTTCACTTTTGCAGTCATCACACTTGGGTGGATTCCCAAAGCTGAAGAAGGGTGGAGGCAGTCAAAAAGAGTTAGGGCTGGCTAGTATGCCTTGCAGTACTGCTGTTGCAAAACCTGCCCTGGATTTGGAAAAGATAGGCAGGTGGTAATGCTTGGTGAAGGTGTGTACAGAACTCCAGGTAGCAGCTTCCAGGATGTCCCTGGTAGGGACTCCCCTGAGAAATGCTGTAGAGGTAGATGTTGCCCCAGTGGAATGCGTTCTGACCCCCTGAGGGGTTGGTTTCCCATGGTGTTTGTAGCAGAAATGGATGCAGTGTGCTATCCATTTGGAAATAGTTTGATGTTCATCGTGCATACCGCTGCAGTAATCACAGATGGGTTTTCTGCCATCAGGCGGGTCCTCGGTCTGCCGAATTCCAAAGTCTAGGTCCGGCATCGGTTGCTGCCGCTTTCTTTCCTGACGTCAGTGAGGCAGGGGTATATAAGACACAGCCAACGCCATTTTCTTCAGTCTTTTTTGCCGCGCGGTGCCCGAAGCAGAAGCAGTTCGCAAGTGCCGGTCGGCCAGCTCCTGAATTTACGAAAAATTGGAACCGAAGTCTTCATTAAAGCTAAGTACCCCGTTGGGGAAACTTTTCTTGCCTCAGACCGATGTCAGATAAAGTTAACAATTGTATTTCTTGTGGGAAGCAAATACCGCATAAGGATTTCCATTCCCTCTGCATACCTTGTTTAGGCCCAGACCACGACGTCTCGGGCTGTTGCTTTTGCGCTACTTTCAATAAACGCACTATTAAGCGTCGGGTGGAGTTCGCCCAACACTTTTTTGGTAAAGCCTTTGATTATAAAATGTCGTCGGAGACTCCGACTACCGTTTTGTCCAAAAAACACAAGGACAAGGACCGACACGTGAGGTCCGCGGTCCCCACCGACACCACGCCAAAACCGGCTGCACGTGGTCAGGTTCTCAGCGAGACGCCTATGCAGTCCCTGACTACCGACGACACTTCTTTGGCGGTGTCTTCTTTAACCGAGACCGCAGGTACCTCTGCCCATACCCAGACTACAACCACCGAAGCCACTGTGAGCATTGAGTCTCCTAATGTGGACAGGTCCACTTCCACCCATGGTGTCTTTAGACCCTCATCTTCCTTTTCCATTAAGGCCTTTACTAAGTCCAAATCAGCCAGGCATCCCAAGAGGCCTGTTGCACAGGGCCCATCTCCAGGCCCCATGCCTAAAAAGCAGATGCTTAAAATGGCTGAGGATTTAGTTACTCTTATCAGGGGTTCCCAACCCCCTCCAGACAAGAGACCCAGAGTGGAGGAAGATTCTCCCTCTTCTGATCAGGGCTCCATTTTTTCAGAACATTCTGATGTAGAGGAACACTCTTACTCCCCTTTTGAAGATTCTGATGCAGAGCAGTCCATTCCTTCTGTATCTCCTCCTGGGGATTTTTCTTTTGGGGAAACCTTGCACACCTTGAGAGAACACTTCCATTGGGAAGGCCAAGACTTTTCTGATTCCAAGAAAAGACTTAGGGAATTTCTTTTGTTACCTCAACACAGACCTCTGGTGATACCTCCTGTCTTGGGTGTACTTGATGATGTTTATTCGGAGGCTTGCCTTGATCCGGATTCCCTGCCTCCTGCCCCAGTCTAGCCTGATAGGTACTACAGAGTTCCTAACTCTCACCAATTTCTTTACAAAAGCCATAATGCTGACCCTGAAACCATTTCTCAAGGCCCCAAGGGAATGAAGGCCTCTACTGCTAAGAATCCACTACCTTCCGAAGAGAGTCAAGATCCTTAGAAAGGTGGGGAAAAAGGTATATACCTCGGCCACCCTAGCCATGAGGGCCTTAAATTGTCAGTTTCATATGCTTAAATATCAGCAGTTTCTGTTATCACAATTAAGAAATAAAATGTCTCAACCTGAACAACCAGATTTGAAGGAGTTGCAGGATATGATGCATAGTGCAGAACAAGTGGGTAAACACACCTTACAATGTGGCTATGATGCCCTAGAGGCCTCAAGTAGAGCTGCTGTTACAGGATCAGTCATTCGTAGACATGCATGGCTTAGGGAACAAATCTTGCCTGATCATGTGAAAGCTAAACTACTAGATGCTCCTTTACAAAAGGATGTGCTATTTGGTACTAATGCTGAGGAGATACTACGGAAAATGGAAGAAAAAGCCAAATCTATGCAAACTGTCAAAGCTTTTCTACAGGTTCAACCACCACGTTTTAGCAGAAATTGGCCTTCTAAAAACTGGTCCTTTTCAGCCACGGACAAGCCCCAAAGAGGTAGATACAGGCACACAAGGGGCAGAGGACAATCACAAGGATCATATAGAGGCAGGCAATGGCAAACTCCAGCACCAAGAGGGGGCGAAGACAGTGCACAACAATACAGGAAACAAACCCAATGACTTCCTCCTTTCCATGCCAAGCAAGTTTCAGATGGCAGCACCCTTGGGAGGAAAGCTGGCATTATTTACAAGAAATTGGCATATTGTCACAACAGACAAATGGATCCTGGACGTTATAAACAGAGGCTACAGATTTCATTTTCACACTCTCCCAAAAATGAGAGGCATGCCAAACCTGCCACACAATCAAAGGGCAGAGGCACAACTACAAATTTCAAAGCTCATAGACATGAAAGCTATTCAAGAGGTTCCTACTCACGAACAAGGTCAAGGTTTTTATTCCAGGCTATTTCTGGTACCAAGGAAAGGAACCGACTGGAGACCCATTTTGGACTTATCCATCCTAAACACATTCTTACTCGTACCAAAATTCAAGATGCTCACATTACAGCAGCTTCTTCCCATGCTGGGCAAGGAGTTTTGGCTGGTAACATTGGACCTCAAGGAGGCATACCTGCATGTCCCAATCAGACAAAGCTGCAGAAGATACCTCAGATTTCTTGCAGGTTCAATCCACTATCAATTCTCTGCATTGCCCTTTGGCTTATCTACTGCACCCAGAGTATTCACGAAATGCCTGGCATCAGTAATTGCCTACTGCAGACTTCAAGGGATACAAATTTACCCTTATTTGGACGACTGCCTGATCCAAGCGGACAGCAAGCACATACTTCTGGAACATCTGGCTTATGCAACACGGTTACTGAATTCTCTGGGATACACAATCAACAAAGAGAAATCCAGGCTAACACCATCTCAGAAAATAACTTTCCTGGGTGCCAACTTGGACACAAACACCCAGATGGCCTATCTTATGCCAGAAAAACAGGGGCAACTAACTCAGTACTTCAAAATACTAGCAAATTGTACCAGGCTTACTGCAAGGAAAATCCTGCAGGCTCTGGGCTTCATGGCATCTTGCATTCTTTTAATCCCATGTGCAAAGTTGCATATGAGGAAACTTCAATGGTACCTAAAAACCTATCATCTCAACACAGCCACAGTTTGGAAACAATAATACCAATAATTCCATGTTTGCAAACGAATTTCTATGGTGGGCCCAAGCATGTCAAACAAACACAGGTCTCCCATTCTGCAAGCCTCAAGCAAATCAAGTCATCACAACAGATGCCTCAGATTACACCTGGGGGGCGCACATGACAGACAGGTGCATTCAGGGCAAATGGTCCCAAAAGGAAAAGCACCTTCACATCAATCAAAAAGAAATGCTAGCAGTGATAAATGCAATTACAGCTTTCAAGGACCTCCTGCATCCAGGACAATTATTGATAAGAACAGACAACACCACAGTAATGTGGTACATAAACAAACAAGGAGGAACACATTCATACCCCTGTGCAGACTACCCATGACACTTTGGAACTTGGCTCTGGAATGGCAAATCGAACTTCAAGCACAGTACTTGCCAGGTTTGGAAAACACGCTGGCAGACAATCTAAGCAGAAATATGACAGATCCACACGAATGGAAGTTGCATCCTCAAGTGTTTACAAAGATAATCCAAGCGTTGGGGAGGCCAGACATAGATCTCTTCACCTCCCACAGGAATCATCAATTGGAAAAGTTTTGTTCAAGGACCTTTCATCCAAAGGCCTGGAGAGTGGGCGCCCTTTCATTCAGTTGGACAGCATGGACAGTTTACGCTTTCCCACCTCTGCCTCTTCTGCCCAAGGTGCTCTTGAAAGCAAGAGCAGACAGACCGAAGATGATACTGATTGCTCCAGACTGGCCAAGACAACACTGGTACCCACTCCTGAGGAGCCTAACACATACTCCTCCCTGGCCCCTACCTCTAATGCCTCTTCTACTGACTCAGCACAGCTACAAAACTCTTCACAGTCAGCTGAAAACACTCAATCTCGCTGCATGGAAAATCCCTTAACACCACAACAGACCCTGCTTCCCAAAGAGGTGCAGGATGTCATTTTGGAGGCCAGAAGGCCATCTACTAGAAAGGCTTACTCCGCAAAATGGAAACGGTTTTGCTCTTGGAATGAGAAAAAAGGCCAGGACCCTAGAAAACTGAATTTGCCTCAGGTACTACAGTGTCTAGCTGAGCTGCTGAACAGTGGACTTTCATTTTCCTCCATAAAAATCCATGCCTCAGCCATTTCTGCAGAATTCAACATGGATCCACCCTTATTCTCTCACCCACTCTTAAGACAGTTCCTCAGAGGGGCTAAGAATATAAGACCACCAAGGAAACAACCAGTGCCAGCCTGGGATCTTAATTACATTCTAGAAAAATTAACATTGCCTCCCTTTGAACCAGCTGCCTCAACAGATTTGCAATATTTGTCCTGGAAAACAGCTTTCCTTCTGGCCATTACCTCAGCTCATAGGGTTTTGGAACTACAAGCCCTCATGGCTGTGCAGCCCTTTCTCATCTTCCATCAGGACATGGTTTCCTTTGAACCAACCCATCATTTATGCCTAAAGTGGTATCCAGGGTAGCTTTAAATCAAGCCATACACTTACCTACCTTTTACCCCAATCCTCAAAACAAAGGGGAAAGGCTGCTACACTCCTTAGACATCCATAGACAGCTATGTTATTATTTGGACAGAACAAAGCCTTTCAGGAAATCAGAACAACTTTTGTGTCCTATGCTGTAGGAGCTCAAGGGAAGCCAGTTACCAAACAGACAATTTCAAAATGGATAGGCCACTGCATGCGGTTTTGTTACTCCTATCATGGAAAATCTGTCCCTACAGGCATCAGATCCCACTCCACCAGGGTCACAGCTACCTCTACAGCCTTCCTCAGAGGAGTTCCTACCAAAGATATTTTAGAGGCAGCCACTTGGAGTTCTGTGCATACCTTCACAAAACACTACCACCTGCCTTTATATTCCAAAACTAGAGCAGGCTTTGCCACTGCTGTGTTGCAGGGCATTCTGGCTCATCCCAGTTCCACCTAGTGCCTACCACCCTGTGTGTAGCTTTGGGATTCTACCCATCTGTGATTACTGCAGCTGTATGCACGATGAACATAGTACAGTTTTGTACCTACCATAAATGTAGATGTTCGAGTGCTAATACAGCTGCAGTAATTCCTCCCTCCTTCCCCTCTTGGTAAAGGCCTAGGGCCTAATCCCTCTTCATACAACCTTATTGGGTTATCCTTCTATGGTATATTTGCTTGCAACTACTGATTTTTGATTATATTGCATTGCATGTATATAAATATAATTTATGTATTGCCTTCCTACTGGGGGCACCTGACATCTGGGGCAAGAAAGACTGAAGAAAATGGCGTCGGCTGTGTCTTATATACCCCTGCCTCACTGACGTCAGGAAAGAAAGCAACAGCAACCGACGCCGGACCTAGACTTTGGAATTCGGCCGACCGAGGACCCGCCTGACGGCAGAAAACCCATCTGTGATTACTGCAGCTGTATTAGCACTCGAACATCTACATTTATGGTAGGTACAAAACTGTACTTTTTGAAATGGCCTTGCCCTCTGCCCCTGTTGCAAAGTTGACTAGTAACTGGTCAGATTTTCTGAAGGGCTTAGTCCTATCAAGGTAGAATCTGAGCTGTCTGTGCACGTCCAAGGAGTGCAGGATCCTTTCCTCTTTATTCTGAGGATTAGGGAAGAAAGTTGGCAAATGGATGGATTGACTTTAAGCATAAAGGAAGGGTTAATCCTGAGGGAAACCCTGTCAGCATGAAAAATAATGAAGGGTTTCACAGCCATAAGTGCTTGTAGCTCAGACACTCTTCTAGCTTAAGTGATGGCCAGAAGCAAGGCTGTTTTCCAAGAGAGGAATTTTAACTCTGCTGACACTGTAGGTTCAAAGGGGGGAAGCATGAGCTTTTCCAGTACAAAATTAAGGTCCCAAGCAGGGGTAGGTGCTCTTCTTGGCGGCCTTAAGTTTGCCCCTCTCAGGAACTGTTTGATAAGAGGCTGTGAGAAGAGAAGTGGCTCAGTGTTGTAATGAGCCGAAATGGCTGAGGCATGTATCTTAATGGGGGCGAAAGGACAGGCCTTTGTGAAGTAGATCTGCTAAATAATCCAGGATTAGAGGCAGGTAGGGCATAGTTGTTGTGTCCTGTCCTTTAGTCCAGGAGCAGTACCTTTTCCACTTATCAGCATAGGATTTTCTTGTACTGGGTCTTCTGGCTTCAAGAATGACATCCAGCACCTGTTTGCTTAGGGTTGCTGGGGGAGAATTCAAGGAATAAGCCAGGCTGCAAGATTTAGGGTTTGCAGTTGCGGATGCAAAATTTGTCCCTCCTGCTGAGAGAGCAGGTTGGGTTCTGGTGTAGGTGCCAGGCTGCGCAGGATTGGGCACCAGTGCTGGCATGGCTAGTCCGGGGCAATCAGAATTGTCCTTGGTCTGTCCTGTCTTATCTTGAGTAATACTCTTGAGAGAAGGGGCAGAGGGGGAAAGGCATAGAGTGAGAGATTTACCCACTGAAAGGATAGGGCATCCACTTTCCAGACCCTGGTGTGAGGGTTCTTGGTGCAGAATTTGCTGAGCTGGTTGTTGTAGGGGGGAGGCAAAGAGATCCACCTCTGGGGTCCACCATTTCTAAATCAGAAGGTTGAAGGTGCTGGGCTGTAATTGCCACTCGTGTGGATCTAGGAGATTTCTGCTTAAGTCGTCTACCAGTGACTTTTGCTTGCCTGGCAGGAATTGAGCTTGCAGATGAACTTGCATGTCCAAGGCCGTGTTTCACAGGGCCATGGCTAACCTGCAGAGTGGGATTCCCCCCTGCTTATTGTTGTACCACATAACTGTGGTGGTGTCTGTTTTTATTAGAAGTTGTCCTGGAAAGTGTAGGGATCTGAAAGCTGTCGGGGCATTCTGCACAGCTAGCATCTCTTTTTGGTTGATAGGCAAATGAATTTGACTTGGGCTCCAGTGGCCCTGAATGCATTTGCTGTCCATGTGTGCTCCCCAGGCATATTCTGATGCATCTGTGGTTAGGGTCTGGGCAGTGTAGGGTTGTGTAAAGGGCAGTCCCTTGTTGTGGTTACATGCTTCTGCCCACCAAAGGAACTCTGTCCTTAGACAGGGTATGGTAGGAATGACTGTTTCCAAGTCCTGAGAATTTTGGCACCAAAGACTTTTTAAGTACTCTTAAAGTTTCCTCATATGCAGTCTTGCATATGGAATTAGCAGTATACATGAGGTCATGAACCCTAGGGCCTGCAGTATTTTTCTTGCAGATAGCTGGGTTCTGGTGGCCATTTGTTTGAAGTAGGCTGTCCGATTGACTTGTTTTTCTCAAGTGAGGAATGCCATCTGGGATGTTGTGTCCAAGCTTGCTCCCAGGAATACAATCTTTTGACTGGGTACCAGTTTTGATTTATTTTCGTTGATGGTGTACCCCAAGGAAGTGAGAAGGTTTTTCACAAATGTCAGGTGCTGCAATAGCAATTCCTGACTGTCTGCCTGAATCAGGCAGTCCAGGTATGGGTAAATTTGGATATTTCTCTGCTTGCAGTATGCAATCGCTGGAACCAGGCATTTTGTGAATACTCTGGGCACACTGAATAAGCCAAAGGAAAGTGCAGAGAACTGATAATGCATAGATCCGGCCCTGAAACATAGATACTTCCTGCATGACTCCCTTATGGGGATGTACAGATAGGCTTCTTTTAAGTCTATGGTGACTAACCAGGCATCCTTGGGTAACAAAGGTAGAAGCTGTTGCAGGGTACGCATTTTGAATTTTGGTACCACCAGGAAGGTGTTGAGAATTGAAAGATCCAGGATTGGGCACCAATAGCCCTCTTTTCTGGGTACCAGGAAGAGTCTGGAATACAATCCTTCACCTGTCTGTTCTGCTGGAACCGGCTGAATATCTCTGATGGAGGGAACTTGGCTTTGAGCCTCTGCCCACTGGTTTGGAGGAAGGTCTGGGAACCCTTTTGGGGTTGGCAGTGAGTGGAAGTAAAATTTCTACCCCTGGGATACAATGTTGAGGACCCATTGGTCTTGTGTGTGGACATCCAGTTTTTTGCATGAAGGGCATGTTTTCCTCCTAGGGGCACAAGCAATTGAAGGGATGGGGAGTGGAGTAGAGTAGTCATTGTGAGTTTTTTCCGTATGGAGGTGGCTTACCACTCCCTGCTTTGGGGGTGGGGGCACTCCATTGCTTAGATCTCTGCATACCCAGAGACTGTAGTCTGGGTGGTCTGTTTCCCCTGGGTCTGGCTTGAGATGGCCTGGAAGGGGCTGGAAAGGGCCAGTGTTTGGAGGGGCAATGCCTACTGACTCTAGGGGGTTGCACTTGTAAGAATTCTTTAACAGTCTGCATAGACTTAGCTTTTTCTTCCATCTTTTTAAGAACCTCTTCTGATTTGGTGCCAAACAAACTGTCTGTGTTCAAAGGAGCATCTAGTAACTTTGATTTGACATGGTCTGGCAAGGTCTGATCCTTAAGGTAAGCACGTCTTCTCAGTACAGAACCAGTGACTGCTGCCTGGCAAGATGCTTCTAGGGCATCAAAGCCGCACTGTAAAGTATGCTTGCAGACTTGGCTTGCAGAGTGCATGAGCTCCTGCAATTATTTATTTTCTGCACAGTCTGTAAAGGTTGCCACTTTTTGTTTAATAAGTCCCATAATATATTGCTGGTACTTCAGCATGTGAAACTGACAATTCAATTCCCTAATAGCAAGAGTTGTAGAGGTATATACCTTCTTAGCCCATATGTCCAAAGCTCTGGAATCCCTGTCCGAAGGGGTGGGATTCTTGGCTGTAGTTGCTTTGATACCTTTAGGCCTCTGGGAAATGATCTCTGGGTGAGCAGTAGGATTCTTGAAAAGGCATTTGTGAGTGTCAGGTACTCTGTAGTACCTGTCTGGTTTCCTAGGGGCAGGAGGTAAAGTATCAGAAGTAAGACTGGATTCCATAAAAACATCAACAATAACTTCCAGGATAGGGGGTATTGCTAAAGGTCTGTGCTGTGGCAAATCTATGAATTCCCTGAGTCTCTTTTTGGACTGAGGATAGTCTTGGCATTCCAAGTGGAAATGCTCTCTTAAAGTATGTAAAGTTTCACCAAAAGAAAAATCCTCTGCAGGGAAGGCAAAGGGAATGGACTCCTCTGCATCTGAATCCTCATAAGCAGATAAGGGCATGTCTTCGTAATCAGATACCTCAGCGTCATCGGACTCCTGGTCTGTTGAAGCTGCAGGGGACTGGTCTCTTTTCCTCTTAGCAGGGGAAGGCTGACCTCCCCTAATCAGCGTAATGAGGTCTTCTGCCATTCTAAGCATTTGTCGTTGTGGCATGGGAGCAGGTGCATGCGCTTTGGTTGTCTGTTTTCTAGGCATAGAGCGCACTCTTGGCCTAAGAAACTCTGTAGTTTTAGATAAAAAAGAAGTTGTCTGCTTGAGTTGGACATCGGTAGAGCAAAGAACTGCCTCAGAAGCTGGTGCCTGCACAGCGGCTCTGGACCTATCCAAGGTAGCGACATCTGCAGGTTCCATAGTCGAAGAAGAGTCTGGCGGCATACCAGACTCCAAATGGGTCTTCGTAGAGGCCTGCGAATCCATTGAAGCAGCATCAGGGGCTGTGAAAGCACCTCACTGAGTACTGGCGAACTGGCGACTAGCTTAACGGAAGCATCATCTGCAGCTTTGGACCTATGCGGTCTGTCTCTGTCTTTATCCTTAAATTTTTTTCAGAATATCCGTAGTCAGATGGCTTACCGAAGCCATTTCAGAATACGAAGATCGAGAGCAAAAGAATTTAGTGACAATGAGAGCCCGACGATGAATGGTTCGGGTGTTGAACAAGGCACAAAACCGACAGCGAGGTACACT
The DNA here is from genome assembly GCF_019279795.1 of Protopterus annectens. Lineage (NCBI taxonomy): Eukaryota > Metazoa > Chordata > Ceratodontiformes > Protopteridae > Protopterus > Protopterus annectens. Next base: position 189,318,497 of record NC_056726.1, read on the forward strand.
GTGGTATGGGCCTAAACAGGTGACGCAGGAAGAATGAAAATCTCTCAGAGTTATTTGCTTTCCACAGGAAGACAATTGTTAATTTTTTCTGACTTCAGTTAGAGCAAGAAAAAGATCCCCAACGGGGTACTTATCTTTAGAGGACTTCAGGATTATTCAATTCGAAGTCAAAAATTCAGGTAGTGGCCGACCGGCACTTGCAAACTGCTTTTGCTTCGGGCTCCTCGGCAAGAAAGACTGATGTAATGGCGTCAACTGCCTGTATTTTATACCCCTGGCGACCTAACATCAGTCCTGAAGTGACAGCATCCGACGCAGAAATGCTAAGTCTCTGGTATTCGGGCTGAATGAGGGCTACCTGCAGGCAGATAACCCTAGTGTGATGACTGCAACAGTGAAACACAAAGAACATCTGTATGTTGTCTGTATCTCAAAGTGCTGGTACAGAAGTATGTGTTGAAAGTGTTTGTGAAGTACTAAGCTTAAAGATGTATCCACAGTGTACCCTACTGGAAAAGAATAGTAATGTATATACACTATCGTAAATGTGTAAATGTATGTATTTTAACAGTGGAAACTGGAACATAGAAAGTTAACTCGCAAAACTTCAGAAAAATAGTTGAAATTTAAATTATTTTGTAACTGAGCCATAAAAGATGGTTTCAATGCAGAAAGGAGGCAGGATGTCTAAAACTAGGGTGCTTTCTGCCTTGTCATGTAAGTGCTTTATTGTTTTACGTCTTCCAGCAGCTGCAAACATCTGAGGGCTATGTATTTTTCACAGTTAGGTGCTAAGTTCTGACAGTTTCTAGCAATGGGGATTTAGCTTGGTAACTAAAGTCAGATGACCAGAAGTGATGTCATCCTGCAAGCTAACCCAGCAGTAATATTTGAAATATTAATTTAAGAACTCTCTGAGAGAGACAGAGCATTCTGTATTTTTTCTTCGACCTGACAAGAAGACTCATTCACCATACTTGCCTTGCTTTGTAAATAAGTTAACTAGAGTACAGTAATTTCTTGTAGATATAGTCAGGAATATAGCGAGGTATGGCTTAGATTTTTTTATGTATTTATTTGAGACTGCCCTGTAATGTTGTTTTAAGTATTTCCTGTGATTTTGAACTGTGATGCAACTGTGATTATTTACTGAGGATTTTCTTGTTCTTTTATTATTTATTAAATACATTTAAACCTATCATTGTGGCTGATATTTGTGAGACATATTTAAGTTCTGAGAGTACTTGCATATTAATTTGGTGAAACTGGGCCACTCCAAATAGCCTTGCTCTTGGTCAAACTACCATTTGTATTGATAGTAACCTTACACATTAAGATTGGGCACCCTTTGTTAAGGGCCTTAAAGTAGCTGATAAGGAGTGACTGGTGGCAGTAATAACTACCTTATAGTCTGGGCAGAAGGGTGCATGTCTAGTAAACCTGTGCCAGCCTTTCCCAGGTGTGTGTGTAAATCAAGCCTCAAAGAGTTTCTGTCAGCTACTGGGGCAGGGACATGAAGCACTGGTTGGACAGATGGACAGCAATGATGAACCGGAGGACTTGGCTTGGTCACTCAACTGAGATCTCAACTCTATAGCTGTGCCAGTGGGGAGTCTTACTGGGGATCTGGACTAAGAGAGAGAAACTAGCCCCAGACTGACTGTGGTCTCTGTGTGCTCTTAAGGGAAATTGCACTTGATGCAGAGAGCTGTATCTGGGAATACTGTATGTGTACCTGTCATCCTCCCAGTGTGTATGTCTCCCACTGTTGCCAGTGATGAGAATTAAGGCTCCTCAATTACTAGGCCAGTGGTGGGGCATCACATATTAATTGGATGGCAGTTGTGGGATATCCACATATTGGACTTCAGTGGTGCGGATATTGAACTCCCTTAGTCTGTAAACAGTGATCACTGAAGAAGGTGTTTGTACTCTCAATCAGCCACACAGTGAACATTCATAGTTTCATATCGCAATAGTTTTATTTATTTTTTGTTAGCTTAGTTAGTCAGGAAGAGCAGGCAAGGATGTCAGCAGAGGAGTGTGGCAAGTGACAAGGAGCCAGTTGGCTGAGATGTGCCAGGCCGAAGGACTGATGCATGCCAACCTGACTAAAGAAGAAATGATTGCAGTCTTGGGCCTAGCTGCATCACAGACCAGCAACCTGAAGGACAACCAGGCTGGCCTTGGAGATGTACAACTCTCAGAATATGGACAGTTCTGCCTTTCCACAGAAGACTTAAAAATCCGTCTGGAGTTAGAGACTTGAACTGGAGGCCAAACAGAGCTAGAATCAGCGGAGAGACTGTGGTGTTTGAAGGCTGAAGAAATGGAGAAGCAGATGGCACTAGAATCAGCGAAGAGACTGAGACGTGTGGAATCTGAAGAGAGGCAGAGGCAACATGAGAAGGAGATGCTGACTCTTCATGAGGATCATGGAGGTAATGGGGATGGGAATAACCAAACCCCAGAAGCCACAACAGTCAGTAAATTTCTTCTATAATTTACAGAGGGTGATAATTTTGATAGTTTCATTCATATGTTTGAAAGAGTATGTAAACAGCATAATGCTGACCAAGGGCTCTGGGTACAGTTCTTAACACCCTTACTTCGTGGTAAAGCTGTAACTGCTATTTCTAAATTGTCTCATACTGATTGCTTAATTTATAATACTATTAAAATTGTTTTAGTGTTTTAAGTTAACACCTGAAGCTTACAGAGAAAAGTTTTGTGAGCATAGATGCAAAGCAGATGAAAGTGTGTGTGAATATATTGCTGAGTTAAGCACTTATTTTCAATGGTACATGAGTGGGTGTCAGGTCACCACTTTTGAAGGGGGTGGCGGACCTTTTGTTGAGTGAACAAGCCCTTAGCACTTTGCCTGAGAACATGAGAATCAGTTTAGCAGATGGGCAATGCAATACTTCAGATGAGTTGGGGAAGAAGAGAGACCTATACGTAGCAAGCGTCACTGCACAGGAAAGGGATACCCAGTGCTGCTCGTGGGTCTAATGGAACACATGGTGGGCAGCCTAAACTGCCCCAACAGAGTCCTTTGGTAGCAGTGGAAGCCACTAGTTCAGATACATGGCCAGGACTAAGGGTTAGATATTTTATATGCAACCAGTGTGGAACCATGTAGCATATAGATGTCCACAGAGACGGCAAGGTGGGAAACAAAAGGTGAGAGAGCCAGTAAATGGGAATGACAGAATGCCAGCAGTTAGTTGTCTGGAGACAACAAAGGTACCAAACTACCCCAAGAGGTTATACCCTATCTTAGTAATTGGGAAACAGGTCACTGTTAAGAGAGACAGCCACTGATCTAACCATTGTGAAGCCTGCAATGGTTAAAGAGGAGCACTACTTGCTTGGGCAGCTGACTCCAGTCAGAGCTTTAGGAGGGACCCCATTCTAAATACCTCTGGCTAAGGTTCACCTTGACTGGGAGGGTGGAAAAGGAAACGAACAAGTAGGTGTGTTTGAGGATATCCCTGGAAATGTCCTGACAGGGAATGATTTTGATAATGCATTACCTTGTGTGCATGCAGTGACACGCAGTCAGGCTTGGATGCAAGCAAGTGGGTCTGGTAGCCTGGGGGGAAGACCCAGACAGACTGCAGACTTGAATCCAAGACTGGTGTGGTGGTTACTTCAGGGAGGTAGCTGCCCTGTAGCAGTGAGAGTGAAGGACAGCCACAACTGCTTGTGGGTACTGATGTTCCCTTGGACAGAGTGACTGCAAGGGTAGAGGTGAGTAGTAGTACCCAGGCTTTGACAGTAAGACACCACTGTCAGAAGATACCAGACTTCCTGTGGAACAGGACCTGAGAAGGGTTACCAAGAGAGAGAGAGAGCTGAGACAGGCTTAGCTGTCAGACCCTACATTACAAAGCCTGAGGGAAGTAGCCAATGAGGCACCTGATTCTCAAGGAAAAGGTGAATCTGTATATTGGGACAAAGGGTTACGGTATAGAGAGTGGACCCCTGAGGGAGGGCTAGAGGGTGAGGGAATACAGCAGTTGTAGTGCCCAGAGCCCACCATCTAGCACTTCTAGCCATAGCCTATGACATTCCCTTTGCAGGTCATATGGGCATAAAGCATACAAAGAGATGTATTATGCAGAACTTTTATTGGCCTGGAATTTCCAGAGAGGTAACTGGTGCCAAAAAGTAGTCAGGGCAGGAGATAAGGTCAAAGCTCCTTTGATGCCTTTGCCTATGGTTGAGGAGCTGTTTCAGATGGTAGCTATGGATATTGTGGGGCCTCTGAGTATCCCAGGTTCCACAGGGAAAAAGTATATCCTAGTAGTAGTAGTTTATATCACCAGTTACCCTGAAGCGATGGCACTGTCCTCCAGTGAGGCAGAAAAGGTGGCAAATGCTTTGTTAGAGGTTTACAGCAGGATAGGTTTCCCAAAAGAAATACTGACTGACAGAGGTGCCAATTTCATGTAAGACCTGCTGGCTTGTCTGTGGAAGCAGTGTGGGGTGAAGCACCTAAAGACCACCACCTACCATCCCCAGGCTAAAGGTCTGGTTGAGGGGTTAAACTCTGTAGTAAAGACCATGCTACAGGCTTTTGCCCCATCTGTTGTTTGCTTACAGGGAGGTGCCCTAGGAATCCGCAGATTTCACCTTTTGAGTTGCTGTATAGGCATAAGGTGAGAGGACCTCCAAATCTGATTTGTGATGAGTGGGAGGGTGTGTGTGAATCACACAAGGAGTCTTTTGTGACATATGTCCTGAACCTCGGGACAAGGCTCAGGGAACTCATGGGCTTGGCCCAGGAGAACCTGGCAGAAGCCCAACAACAGGAAAAAGGTCTGGCATGACAGGAATGCTCAAGCTAGAGTATGCTGTGGGGCAGCAGGTAATGGTTCTCATTCCTGCCAGACACAATAAACTGCAGGCAGCTTGGGAGGGACCCTTCAAAGTATAAGGAAGGTCAGTGACGTTAACTACATGGTAGAACTGCTAGGCAAGAGGCAGGGGCACCAACTGTACCATGTTAACATGATGTAACCTTACCATGATAGGGAGGCCCTGGTGCTAAGTATTTGCAGTACAAGGCAGGATGAGGCTGAGGGGATCTGTGGCTACAGGGAGCCAGCCAGCTAAATCCCAAATTACTATGGCGGAGCCTAGGATTGCAGGCATATGATAGGACAGTGCAGCACTGTACTGGGGGTCAGCAATGCCAAGTTAGCTGAAATCTCAAGATAAGGAATGGGATAATGTATTCCCAGATAGGCTCAACCCTCTCAAGTAACATTTCTCAAGGGGCACTTGAAAAAAAATAGCTTGAGATTTTTTTTCGGGGGGGGGGGGGGAGTGTGACAAAAGGGGATACTGCCAGCCCAGCCATCTGGAATTTTGTAAATAATAATATGTCATTTGTGAATATCAACATGATTCGTATGCTTGTGTTAGAAATGTATTAGAACTGTATGTTGTCTGTATGTCAAACTGCTGGTACAGAACTGTGTGTTGAAAGGGTTTGTAAAGTACTGAGCTTAAAGATGTATTCACAGTGTACCCATCTGGAAAAGAACATAATTGTATATACACTATTGTAACTGTGTAAATGTATATATTTTAACAGTAGAAACAGGAACATAGATGATTAACTTGCAAAACTTCAGAAAATCTTTTAATTTATAAATGCACCATTAAATATGGTTTCAGTGCAGCAAGGAGACAGGATGTCTAAAACTATGGCACCTTCTGCATTGTCTTGTAAGTGTTTTATTGTTTAATGTCTTCCAGCAGCTGCAAAGTCTGAGGGCTATATATTTTTCACAGGTAGATGCTAAAGGCTGGCAGTTTCTAGCAATGGGGGTTTAGCTTGGGAGCTAAAGTCAGATGACAACAAGTGATGTCATCCTGCAAGCTAACCCAGCAGTAATATTTGAGATATTAATTTAAGAAAACTCTGAGAGAGCATTCTGTATTTTGTCTTCGACCTGACAAGAGGACCCATTCACCACACTTGCCTTTCTCTGTAAGTAAGTTAACTAAGCTAGAGTAATTTCTTGTAGATATAGTCAGGAATATAGCTTAGATATTTTCTGTATATATTTGAGACTGTCCTGCAATTTTGTTTGAAGTATTGCCTGTGATTTTTAAACTGTGGTGTAACTGTGATTATTTACTGAGGATGTTCTTATTCTTTTATTTATTATTAAATATATTTAAACCTATCATTGTGGCTGATATTTGTGAGACATATTTAAGTTCGAGAATACTTGCATATTTGTTTGGTGACACTGTGGGCCACTCCTAATAGCCTTGCTCTTGGTCAGACTACCATTTGTATTGATAGTAACATTAGTCAGTAAGATGAGACATCCTTTGTTAAGGGCGTTAAATTAGCTGATAAGGAGTGACTGGTGGCAGTAATAAATACCTTATAGTCTGGGCAGAAGGGAGCATAACTAGTAAACCTGTGCCAGCCTTTCCCAGGTGTGTGTGTGTGTGAGTTAATCAAACCTCAAAGAGTGTGTGTGTCAGCTACTGGGGCAGGGACATGAAGCACTGGTTGGACAAGAGGCTGCTGGAGGCCTTGACATGGTCACTCAGCTGAGATCTCAACTCTGTAGCTGTGCCAGTGGGAAGTCTTATTGGGGATCTGGAGAAGGAGAGAGAAACCAGCCCTAGACTGACTGTGGACTCTGTGTGCTCTTAAGGGAAATTGCACTTGATGCAGAGAGCTGCATCTGGTTATACTGTACAGGTAACTGTCATCCTCACAGTGTGTACGTCCTCCACTGTTGCCAGTGGTGTGGATTGAGGCTCCTTGATTACTGGGTCAGTGGTGGGGCATCACACAGTGTTACAGGATTCAGTGCTGGGACCAAAAATGTTTAGTATGTTTATCTTGACTGTCATAGAACTTAACCAGTAGGTATGCAGGTAATTCACAAGTTGCCATAGTACTCACTGGTGGGTGCACTAACCTTTAAAGAAATTTGCACCAAGTGGCATTGACAGGCTTCTCATCTGTCTCTGTTTTACAGGAGTGTTCCTATTTTTATTTAACCTTGCACACAATGTCTCTATTTTTGGAGGTATGACCGTATTGGCCAGCTTGATTTATCTCTTTATACAGTTTTCTGAATCTCCTCTCATCACACATAATTTTTGAAGCTGTTTAGCACACAGAAAATCGCACTATCTGATCAGTATACTAGTGGCACCACTAATGTAGAGAAAGAGGACACACATTTTGCATTTCCCTTTTTTAGAAGCAAAAATAAATGATGTAGTGTGGTAGAATTTTGCAGTAGAACATACTTTGCATTGTCTCTCTGGTAATGTGCATATATCATTTTGTTATACCATTTTTAAACATGTTTCTGAGTAGCATCCTACCTGAAGCGGGGAGAGTTATGTGCTATTTAGAATTCAAATTTTATGGAAATTAGATATCCTGACATTTAGCTTGATGTACCTACGTTTCAAAGGCTTTTGGACCTATTTATTAGCAGTCATTTCATGGCAGTCTTATTGTTTAAAATATTGAAGGAGAGTGGCCATAGACAAAGAAACAGATTAATATGGTAAATCTAGAAATTAAGTTACATGATTGCATGTCTTTCCAAAGAGTCACCAGCTGTGCTGTACATGCACCGATTTTACTTATGCTTGAAATCACAGTAGTTCCAAAATTCCCCAAAACTTGCTGCACCAGTTATAAGAGATTGTTTGCTTAAATATGACCAGGCGTGTCCATTTGTGAAACCCATTTTCAGGGAAGTTCTCAAGAGGAGGTTCTCCAAACAAAGAAAATATTAAAAAGTGCAATATAAAAAGCAGATTCAATATAAGACATTTCTATGAAGTAAAGCAGGCTTGGCAGAAGTATACCACTAACAGTGCCCTACAGGACTAAGACATTAGGATTTCCATGGCAGATAATGAGTACATATACAAAAGCAATATCATAGGTCCCTAGGTAAGTGCTAAGCTAGCTGCCTTTGCAGGCCATTTTAAGCTTAGTCAGTTTCCCTTTTTGTGCCTGAATTAACCTATACCATTTGGTTAAAGACTGGCTTTGCCCATCCCATGGTCTGTAATTGATATATTATCCCTTATGAGAATAACTGGGATTATAGTATAGATAATTTGAGGGGACCCATTCATGTGATAAAGCATTTAGGAGCTGCCTCTGTTGATTAGTAGTATGGGGGCAGTCCTGGGGTACATTTTCTGTTTCCCATCTGTGGATCTAAATTGCATTTGAAAATGGACAGAGGTGAACTTTGTTTTATGTGGATGGAAGTCTGTTCTGAAGCAGTGGTACCATTTGCGAGAGAGAGATATACCTGTCCCTCCAGACTGTTCTGTTGATGTTTCAGAAGAGGTTTAGGGCCCTAGAGTATTTCTGATGCCATTTGACTTGCTGATGTGCAGTAAATACATCTGTAAAGGATCGGATGATGCCAACCACAAGTGACCTCTGGACAGTTTATAGGATACTGAGAATTGACAGGGCTTTGAGCCGGTCCATGTAAGACATGTTGTTTAGGCTTTGTATCCTTTTAGTAAGGTATCTCCGTAGGCATTCCAGTTGTTGCATGTGAAGATACAAGCCAAAAGGGGACATTATATTTGATGATTGACCTATTGAGTGCTGAGTAAAGGGGGGGAGCGATGACATCTTTAAATCTAGACACAGTCCCTTTGTGCAATGTAGAATTACTTTCTTACAACAATGAACACATATTGGTCATAAATTAGGTCACTGCTCACATAAGATCCCAAATCCTGAACAGTCAAGTCAGCTGTTATAGAGGCATACTGTCGATGTGCTAGTTCCCTTGGATAAATGACTTACCAAAGTGTACATTAATGCAGATGTTCTTCATCTCACATTGCTGCAGTCCTTACATATGGGTAGTCCGCTGTCCTCGGTCGGCCCGAATACCAAAGTATTAGGCTGACGTCGGTCATGGGCACCTAGATCTGACATCAGAGCGTCAGGGTATAAAAGCGCATGACCGACGTCATATCCTCAGTCTTTTTTGCCGCATGGTCCAATGCAGAAGCAGCGTTCTGAAATTTTCAGATTTTGAGTTTCAGACCGAAACCAAGTTGCTAGCGTGGGGAATATTTTTGTTTTTCTTGCCTCAGTTAATTCCGGATGTCAGAAAAAGTGAATAATTGTATTTCTTGTGGGAAACAGATACCGCATAGGGATTATCACTCTCTTTGTATTCCTTGTTTGGGACCTGAGCACGACGTAGTCGGGTGTCGGTTTTGTGCTAGGTTTAATAAGCGCACCATAAAACGAAGGTTAGATTGCGCTAGGTTAGTCTTTGGTAAGCGGTGTAATTATAATATGCCGTCGGATCCTCCGACACCCGCTTCCACGAAGAAGCGCAAAGACAAATCTTTGAAACCCAGACAGGATGAGTCGTCCGTTTTGGACGCCGGTCCTTTAGAAGCTACAGTGGGACTTGTGGATCCGGCTGAAGTTTCTGTTGAGTCTCAGGGGGAAACTTTGATTTTGCAAGATGTGGCCTCACAGGAGTCAGGTCAGGCTGAAGGGGCCTCTCAGGTTACTGTTCTCCCTTCTACACCTAAGGTGGTTAGGCCTTCTCCTACTATTTCTAAGGCTCCTTCTAAGGGCAGGACTGTTTTGCCTTCCTCTGGTGTCAGTCCTGGTACTTCAGGGTCTGTGCCTAAAAAGCACATGCTTAAAATGGCAGAAGATTTGATTACTTTAATTAGAGGTTCTATGCCCCTCCTGATAAGAGGCCTAGGGTGGAGCCAGAGTTGGAAAGTTTGGATCAGGCCTCGGATGATTCAGAGTCTTCTGCTGAAGACATTCAAGATTTTCCTCCTTATTCTGATTCTGATGCAGAGGATTCCACTCCTTCTGCTTCTCCTCCAGAGGATTTTTCATTTTCAGAAACTCTACATTCCATGAGGGAGCATTTTAAGTGGGAAGGTCAGGATTTCTCTGATTCACGGAAGAGGCTTAGGGAATTCTTGTTTTTACCACAGCATAGACCCTTGGCTATACCTCCTGTTTTGGATGTTGTTCAAGATGTTTTCTCGGAGGCTTCCCTTAATCCAGATTCTCTGCCTCCTGCGCCTGTTAAACCGGACAGGTATTACAGGGTGCCTGAGGCTCATAAATACCTGTATAAGAGTCCTAGGGCAGACCCAGAAACTGTTAGCCAGGGGCCTAAGGGTGTCAGAGCCTCTGTTGTAAAGAATCCGGTTCCTCTAGATAAGGAGGCTAGAGCTTTGGATAGATGGGGTAAGAAGGTGTATACCTCTTCTACTTTAGCAATGAGGGCTTTAAATTGCCAGTTTCATATGTTGAAGTATCAGAATTTCCTCCTTTCTCAGCTAAAATCTAAAGTGGATGCTTTGGCAGAGGGCATAGAGTGTAAAGAATTGCAGGATTTGGTACATGTCTCTGAACAGGTGGGTAAGCATTCTTTGCAGTGTGGTTTTGATGCTTTACAGGCTTCTTCTAGGGTGGCTGCCACTGGTTCAGTTATTCGCAGGCACGCCTGGCTTAAGGATCAGAATTTGTCCGAGCATGTTAAAGCTAGAATTCTGGATGCTCCTTTACAGTCTGAAGTTTTGTTTGGTCCCCCTGTGGAGTCGGTTTTGAAGAAAATGGAAGACAAGGCTAAGTCTATGCAGACTGTTAAAGATTTTTTGCAGGTTCAACCTCCAAAGTTTAGTAGAAATTGGCCTACTAAGGGGTGGACTTAGCCTTCTTCAGATTCTCAGTCTAGGGGTAGAACTAGACGTGGTAGGGGCAGAGCTCAGAGTACCTTCAGACCTAGAACATGGAGTTCGCCTGCTCAATCTGCAGGTGAGGGCAGGAGCCAGTCCTTTCGTAAACAGGCCCAATGACCTGCATTTTCAGCTGCCAGATCCTTCTTGCCTGGCAGCTCCTTTGGGAGGAAAGTTAGCACTCTTCAAGCAAAACTGGCTTTTAGTCACCCAGGACAAATGGGTTTTGGACATTATAAACCGAGGCTACAAGTTCTATTTCCATACATTGCCTCCTTTCAAAGGTATGCCAGACGTTCCTCCTCAGCAAAGGATAGAGGCTCACAAGCAGATCTCTTTACTTCTTCGAATGGGAGCTATACAGCCGGTCCCTCTGTCAGAAGTGGGCCTAGGATTTTATTCTCGCCTGTTTCTAGTACCAAAGAAAGGGAACATGTGGAGACCGATTTTGGATTTATCTATCCTCAACACTTATCTGGACATTCCCAAGTTCAAAATGTTGACGTTACAACAGCTTTTACCTCTGTTGGGAAAAGATCACTGGATGGTAACTCTGGATCTCAAAGAGGCTTATCTTCATGTTCCTATCAGGCCCAGTTGCAGGAGGTACCTGCTGGCTGGAAATTTACATTATCAGTTCTCTGCATTGCCCTTTGGCTTATCTACTGCGCCCAGGGTGTTCACAAAGGTCCTGGCTCCAGTGATAGCCTTCCTCAGGTTAAGAGGAATACAAATTTATCCTTATTTGGACGATTGCCTGATTCTTGCACAAGACAAGGACGAACTTCTTCATCATCTACAGTATGTGATGGCAGTGTTAAGATGCCTAGGGTATTCTGTGAATGAAACAAAGTCCAGTCTAGTACCCTCTCAGGACATGTGCTTTCTGGGTGTGAGACTGAATACAGCTTCCCAGATGTTTTTTTTGACCCCGGACAAACAAAGAAGCCTTACTCTTTACTTCCATCAAATGTCTCTACGGTCCAGGCTGACTGCAAGGACAGTCCTTCAAGCCTTGGGGTTCAGGGCATCTTGTATCCTGGTGCTTCCCAATGCCAAACTGCATATGAGGAAGCTTCAATGGTATCTCAAAAATGTATGGACACAACACTGCCAAGATCTAGACACTGTCATTCAACTAATACCTTGCATTCAAAAGGAATTCTTGTGGTGGGCTCAGGAATGTCACCTAAACAAGGGACTCTCTGTGACCTGACCAGAGTCAGATTCTAACGACAGATGCCTCGGACAAGGCTTGGGAGCACACCTCAATGGAAAATGGGTGCAAGACACGTGGCCTGCCAGACTTCAACATTTGCATATCAACTTGAAGGAGATGTTAGCAGTACAATTTGCATTGATGGCTTTCAAGGATTTACTTCACCCAGGGCAGGTGTTGATTCAAACAGACAACACAACTGTCATGTGGTACATCAATAAGCAGGGGAACCCATTTACCGACCCTCTTTGCAGGCAAGCGATGATTTTGTGGGAGACTGCTCTCAGTTTGCACCTCAATCTTCAGGCAAGGTTTCTACCAGGAGCACAGAACTCCTTAGCAGATGTGTTGAGCAGACAGATAGTGGATCCCAGTGGAAATTGGATCCTCATGTATTTCAAAAGTTGACAGTGTTATGGGGACTCCAGACATAGATCTGTTCGCTTCTCCACTAAATTACCAGTTGCCAAAGTTTTGCACAAAAATGTTTCATCCCACAGCTTGGAAGGTGGATGCTCTATCATTCAGTTGGAGCAATCTTCATGTCTATGCCTTTCCACCTCTGCCACTCCTCCCCAAGGTACTCTTGAAGGCCAGACAAGACAAGCCATCCATGATTCTGATAGCGCCGGATTGGCCTCGGCAGCACTGGTACCCACTTCTGAGGAGTTTAGTACGGGAGCCTCCATGGACTTTGCCTTTGATTCCGCACCTTTTGTCCCAGGAGGGCAATCACTTCCTCAATGTCAGAATTCAGTCTCTGCATCTAACAGCCTGGCATATTCTGTTTTAGACCCTGGAGGGTCTCAGCTTCCACAACAAGTTTTGAATGTTATTTTGGAGGCCAGAAGGCCTAGTACAAGGAAAGTTTACGCTGATAAATGGAGGAGGTTTTTTATTTGGAGCAAAGCGAAGGACTTTGATGTTTCCAAGCCTGATTTAAGTGTTTCTCTTCAATATCTTACTGATTTATTGGACAAGGGTTTGTCTTTCTCCTCTATAAAGGTTCATGCTGCAGCCATTTCTGCTCACTATGACTGTGACCCTCCATTATTCTCTCATCCTTTGTTTAAGCAATTTCTCAGAGGGGCAAAGAACATAAGACCCCCACGTAGAGCTCCTACTCCTGCTTGGGATCTCAATTTTGTGTTGGAAAAACTTACTCTACAACCTTTTGAGCCTGCAGCTACTGCCGAGTTAAAGTATTTGTCATGGAAGACTGCTTTTTTGTTGGCCATTACCTCTGCAAGAAGGGTTTCTGAATTGCAGGCCCTTATGGCAGTGGAACCTTTCCTGATTTTTCATAAGGATAGGGTATCTTACTAATCCTTCCTTTATGCCTAAAGTGGTTTCTAGTGTGGCCTTAAACCAAACTATTCATTTGCCTACTTTTTATGCAAACCCCAAAATAAAGGGAGAAGATTTTGCACACTTTGGATATTCACAGGCAGTTGCGTTATTATTTGAGCAGAACTAAGGGTTCAGGCAGTCTCAGCAGTTGTTTGTTTCTTTTGCTTTGGGTTCTCAGGAAAACCTGTTTCAAAACAAACTATTTCTAAATGGATTGGTTTTGTATTTCTTTCTGTTATTCCCATCATGGTAAGGAGATTCGGCTGGAATCAGACCTCATTCCACTAGAGCTACTGCCACTTCTACAGCCTTTCTAAGGGGTAGCTACAAAGATATTTTGGAAGCAGCTACTTGGAGTTCAGTACATACTTTTCTAAACATTACCACCTTCCTCTTTAATCTAAGTCTAGGGCTGGATTTGCCACTGCAATATTGCAGGGCATTTTAGCAACTCCTAATGCTTTATGAGTTTGCCATCCTCCCTTTTCCTCTGCTTTGGGATTCTACCCATATGTAAGGACTGCAGCAATGTGAGATGAAGAACATAGTACAGTTTTGTACCTACCATAAATGTAGATGTTAAGATCCACATACTATAGTTTAGAATGGTTGTATGGTTTGGGTGGTGGTTGTTGTTGGTACTTGTTGTTAGGGAAGTTTTCTGTTTTTGGCTGTGGTCTTTCTTTTTAGGGCCTTCTGACATCTGGGGCAAGAAAAGACTGAGGATACTGATGTCAGATCTGTAGCCCATGACCGACGTCAGCCTAATACTGAGGACAGCAGACTACCCATATGTAAGGACTGCAGCAATGTGGATCTTCGAACATCTACATTTATGGTAGGTACAAAACTGTACTTTTTGGCATTTTGCTTCAGTTTGTGATTTTGGCACCAGTTATTGATTTAGGACAGATCGTCCCGCAGGATGGCTAAGATATTTGGGGACTTACTGAGTGCTCCTAAGTTGCAGTCATCTATAAACTTGGTCAGCTGGACCTTTGGTATTGGCTTTTACATCAAAAAAGCAGAAGCCAAACAGGAGAGGTCCCAGTACAGAATCCTGGGAGACTCCTCTGGTGATTGGTCTATTTGAGGAAGTAGCTTCCCCTGTTTTGGTTGTCTGCGTCCTATCTGTGAGCCAGTTGACTATTCAGTGTGTGACACAGGGATTTTTCCTAGTTTATTTAGCTTTCCTACTACATCTTAGAGTGAAATTGTGTCAAAAGCTTTGGCTAGGTCAGGTTTTTTTCCCCCTTAATTATAATTAATTTGACGCAATATATATTAATGAATTATAATTAATATAATCCGTTTATTTTATTTGATTTGTATATTGTTTGTTATACAGTGTATAAAGGGGAAATGTGAAGTACTGAATGGGGTTTGATTCTATATGCAGAAATTAGTGAAAGTGGAGATACGGTAGGAGGGAGTTACGATTATTAATACATTTGTCAATTTTCAGCTATGAATTATACAGCTTAAAAGTTTAGTATGGGGTGCTACTATACTTTGTAACTGATTAGCTGAGGAAACTGTAAAGTCCAGTATTAATTTTATTTATTTATTTATTTAGTTTCAGCCTGAATTTGCATTTACATGGAATAGAAAAAAGTTATGGAATATAGTCAAAAGAGGTGGGCAGTGTATTTAAAGAGAGGCCAAGTTATTATATAGGAGAATGCATAGTAGTCTAGAAGAAAATATTATAGCCTTGGTTTATAATGTGCTATTAAAGGTAGAGCTTATAGCAGCAGCTAAGCTTCTAGAGTAGTGGGGAGTAGTACTGAGTATATACTGTGGAGTAATGGATGAGGTTAATAAAGAGGGCTTTGATTTTGGCTTTGAGGTAAATCGTGGGTGTATGACAGCATGATGTGTGAAATGAGATATGACATCACAGTTTGAGAGATGGACTCTAGTAGTACTGTGTTGGAATATAAGTAATTGCTGGAAATTATTTTGTAGTTTGGAATTGACAGACGACAGGTAGATACAGCTTGGATGATGGTGAAGTCATCTGAGTATTGTGTAGGACTTGACCACATCATTTGACAAATATTGTAAGTAGTAGAGGACCTTGGATTGATCCTTGAGTTATACCTAGTTCGGCAGTGAGAGATTGAAAGGTAGTCCATTTCCAACTGATAGATTGCTGTCTGTATATCAGGTAGCAGGCAGACCACTTAATTGCACTGCTGAGAACCTATATTTTGAAAGAACTTTGAGAAGTTTTTTTGTGGCAAAAGCTTTCATTATGTCAAGGTAGGTTGCAGCAGCAGGGACCTCTGTAGACTTTTGTGTGTATGTTTTGTACAGCACATAGAATGGCTGTATCAGTATTGTTTCTTGGTCTGAAACCGCGCTGAGTGTCTGGTATTAAAGCAGAATTGATAAGATTTTAAAGGAGTTGATAGTGAACACATTTTTTCAGACTTCTGTTACTGTAATGGTCAAAAGTATTACTGGCAGTGGATCCATCCCTCATTAGAATAGCCCACTTTTAGATAGCTAGGAATAACCACTGTGACTGAATGCTTAACTAAGATGGATACAGGTAAGGTCATTGATTTTGTCTCCATTTTCAGGAAGTCTGTAAAAAGATTGCCCAAGGTTGGACAGCTAGGATTAAACTTTATTAAATGCTTGTCGACTGTGGTGCGCAGTGACTGTATAGTAAAGAGTAAGCAGGCATGTTTGTTGATTTGACATTCAAGATTAGGTGGCATGTTGGGTTGAATGTTCTGAATGACATCACAGAAATAGACAAATAGATGTCACTTCTGTCTCTGAAAGATGAGGGTAAGGAGTGTTTTTGAGCCCTAGATGCAAAGTTGGTCAACAGTAAGCAGGGATTATTTTGGAAAATTTTTCACTGATGAGAGCAGCTGCCATCAAGCTAAATCTAAAGGTTATTTGTTGATTAATGTAATACGCACATTGCTAATAAGTTAAAATACCGTATTTAGGCCAAACAGCCATCAAGGAACAGTGTTTAAGGGATACAGCTAAATTGATTTTGAGTAAAAGACATATCCACTATCCCCCTATTTTACATGCACCTTATAGTAATTTTATGAATGAAAATAGACAAGATTATAAAGTGCATTATTGTCTGGATATGACTAGTGACAGTGGATTTATTCATCACATTATACAAGATAACTGGAAAATTGTTGAAGGCAATCAAGAAGTGGTCAATATAGTGGGACCTCAACTTCATTTTGTTTATAAAAATCGAAGTAACTTAAAATTTATGTTTAATAGAGATGATATGAATTGTAAAACTAATGTGGTTAACACAAATAAGCCTTAGGGAATGCATAAGTGTGGCACATGTAATATGTGTAGGTTTATTTTAGAGGGTCCGTTTATTGATTTGAGTCATATGCCCTATACTATCAAAGTGAGAGGACATTTGAACCGTAAGTCCAAAGGAGTGGTGTTTATAGGAGTATGCAGTGCATGCACTTCATTTTATATAGCGATGACTACTAGAGAGCTATATGTCAGGATAAGGGAAGACATTTATAGTATAAAGAGAAAGGATACAAAACATGCCTTATATAGACACACACTGACATGTGATACACACAAAACATTTCTTTTTACTATTTTAGAACAAGGGTTCAAAGATTTGAGAGGGGGAAGTTTTAAGATTTTACTTGAGCAAAAAGAGGCTCTGTGGCAAATTAAGTTAAATGCAGACAAAAAGCCTGGTCTTAATGATGTGATTAATATCAAATGTTTTTTAAAAGATCGCAGAGTGCATTTATTAAATTAGATGTAATTTTAAAGGTATTGCTGCTTTTAGAAATGGTTGCAGTTAACTGGTACCGTGTTTTTATTGGTTCAACAATTGTATTTAAATGGGTGAAGTTTTACTATTTTTTGTATTGTATTTTCTGAAGAAGGTGTTACGAAAGTGTGTAATAAATTATTTGTACGCTAAAGTAGTTTGTTTCTTCCTTGGTCCAGTTGTTTTTTGGAGGGAGGTTAATTCTGTAGTAAAGAACAACCAATGATCAACTGAAGTCAAATGATATTTTAGTTCAGGTGTCATTCAAGTGAGTTTTATTGCCCTGGCAGACCTTTTACATCAAGGAGCCACACTGTTTTGGGAAGTGATGAAGGTAAAATTAAAGCATTCTCTTCATCATTGTGTTTAAATAGGACTCACAAAGCCATTGTTTTCAATTTCTTTATGACGAACAGTTAAACCTTTTCATGTTTGTAGAATGGCAGTCTCTTTCTTGTGGGACTTCAAGCATTAGGTGTTAGGAGGTGGACACCATCTTTATCAGGCAGCACACCACCGGAGGCAGTGTTTTGGGCAGCAGTAACTATCCATTTGGGTGCTTTGCAGCCGGACGTAATGACAATGCTGATATTAGCATTTGGCTTAGACAGTGGAACTGTACTAATGGTTGACTTTTCTCAATAGTGGAAAGTTTCCAGGCAATATTCTTATTTCCAGGAATAATGCGAGTGAGATTCACTGTAAGGCTTCTTTGGCCATGATTCTGTCTGTAGAAGATAAAATGTTGGAACTTTTAATATGGAACTGGAAAGCAATTGATGTTATTTTCATGGAGGATAAATATGCTTTCCACAAATAAAGATGTATTTGCAGTAAAACCACAAAACAAAAGTTGGATTCATCCCCCTTGTAATGACATACTTGGGGCAGTGTGTGTGTGTGTGTGTCTGTGTGTGTTCCCCAATGTCTGGAAACACGTAGCCAGTAAGAATCATTGGGATCAAAGTGCTTATGGGAAACAGTCCTGTTATATTAGCAGAGGACCCAGGAGACAGCATTCTGGTTCCTTACAACTTTGTAGGAAAGAAGAAATGTTTTGTCAGTTGCTGTCCAGGTCAAGATTATAAGGGTGAACTGGAGAAGCCGGTACATTGTCTGTTTCTTCTGTATGTCTGGAGGACTCCACAACTGGCTTGATTGGCTGCGCCCAAAATGTTTGTTCCTTGATGCATGAAAAAAAGAAGTGCATGGTGGCCAAGGATGAACACAGGATAGCAGCAGATTTCTTCAGCTCCACCAATTTCATTACATTGACAGGAATTAATTACTTAAAAAATTAATTCTTGAAGTAATTTTCTTTCTAAATATGTTTGTTTTATATAGTTCTTGAACTATATCTAAAAATCTTAATATTCCTGTCAGAAATTACTTTGGAAATTTTCCTGTCAGTTTATCAGTCTGAAATGAGTTCCAGTAAGACAAATTCTCAAGACTCCAGCATCAAGAAAGAACTTCAGTCTCTGATAATTATAGTCCAGCAACTTACTGCTAAGATGGATAAAATGGATACTAAAATAGACACTTTCATAGAAAAACTACAAAACAAATAGACTTGTTACATATGGACCTGCAACAACAGAAGATCCAGATGACAGGCATAGAAGAAGCTGTGAATGACATGGAAAATAAAATACAAGAACAGGAAATCAACATTGAGTTTCTGCTGAAACAAAATACACATTTACAAACAAAGCTGGATGACCTGGAAAATAGATCTAGGCAATAACATTAGGATTTTTGGACTGCCAGAAAATATTGAAGGTAACAATATTACTTCTTTTTAACAACATGGCTCCCTAAAACTTTAGATTTACCAGAAGCATTCTCTTTTGGTATCGAAGAGCACATAGATCTATAGCTAATACTAACTCTAACAAAAACTATCCTAGATCAGTTATAGTTAGATTTCTATCATCTTTTGATAAAGAGATGGTTCTTAAATCTGCTTGGGCTAAAGCTCCTGTT
This sequence comes from Protopterus annectens, assembly GCF_019279795.1. Classification (NCBI taxonomy): domain Eukaryota; kingdom Metazoa; phylum Chordata; order Ceratodontiformes; family Protopteridae; genus Protopterus; species Protopterus annectens. The sequence continues at coordinate 189,337,612 of NC_056726.1, forward strand.
AAGTTTAATGAGACAAGACAATGACTATTCTTCCATGGTAATTGCTAAAAGAAAAGTTTTTCTGCCACTAATAAGAAAAAGCACAGTTTAAAACATACCTTCTGTTTCCTGCCAAGCTTAAAATCTTCCTTCCTGATGGTCCTAAGGTCTTGATGATTTAGACTCTGCTTTAATGTTTGTCAAAGAAAAAGATTTTGGATAAAATAGAAGAAATGGAATGGGCTAGTTCTTCATTAAAAGACTTCAGAGAAGAAGAAGAGACTAAAAACAAATGATTTGTTATATGTTTTTCTCTCTCATCATTTTAGTTCATTATTAATATTTTTGAATATAGCTCCTGCATTTCCAGAAAGCCACAAATATTTTGGAAAAGATTTAATCAAAGTTATTCTCTATGTGCAAAGAACTGTTTTGTTTCATAACCAGTCAATATGCCTTTGGATTTAATGGCAGGCTGTGCCTCGATTTGTTTTCTTTCTGAAAAAGTAAGGTTAGTAATTTGATACATTTTTATCTTTACCTTTTTTTCCTTCTTCTTTTATTATTTTCTTTGTTTAAACAATGACATTATATTTAGATTATGTAGTGGGTAAAGGGTGGGGAGGGGGGGAGAGAACAGTAATGAAAATATCATTAATAGAATAATAACATGTTTATTTCTTGTAAAAGTTTATAAGTTCTTCAAATGCTATTTCTAATTATACTTTCTTGATTATACTGCTTATGCTTGTTTGTAAATAATCTGTCATGCTTTAACTAATAATAATCAGAACTAAATAAGAGTAAATAATATGTTTTATTTTAACTCTATTAATATAAACAGTAAGTAACATTCCATTGTATATACTTCTTACAGCTTTCTCTTACATTTTTTATTTCTGCCTCACTCCCTTTTATTTTCTACTCTCTTTTCTTTTCTTTATTAATATATAGAAATGCTTTTGACTGTGTGGGAACAGTGAATAATAGGATTTGTATGAAAATTGAGTTGGGAGAAGAATGCTGAGTTTTATTGCTTGTTGGTAATTTTGAGTTTAATTTCACTTGCATAAAGGCTGTGATGATCTGTGGAATACATTGTGGAGGTTCTGTCATGTTTAGATGCATTTACACTGCTAAATGAATGTTTGTCACTAGTTTTTAATAAGTTAAAATGTTAAGAGAGACAATCTGGGATGTGGGCTGTCTTATGCACAATGTCCTTGAGTTACCTCAGAATCTTCAAATCACAGAATTCTCACAGAGAAACTGAAAGCAGTTAGTATAAACATTGACAAGGTTATCACACTGACACACCACTGATTCAGGAAAAATACTCTGTTCATAAAATATGTCAGTTATAATGAGTTTAAATGATGTAGTTTCTTGTAGTAAGTAAATGTCTTATTTTAGAAGGCATAAAAAATGAAACATTTATTTAAATGTTTTTCAAAATCTACTTAACAGCAGCATAATAATCTGTGTTAAAAATTTGTGTTCCAAACATATACTTTACTATAACTCATTTAATTCATCTGATTGACAAACATAAATAATCTTATAACTCTATTCTGGAAGAAATGTCATGTGATATATTTTAAAGCAGTAGGTTAGCATGATTGTAAAATCTGGTTACCAATATGTGTTTGCTGTGCATTATTTTGTATAAAGCAGACAGATTTATTCTAGGGACAGCAAGTAGGATAGTGCTCTACAAAGACACAACTCAGTGAGATCAGATATATATATATATATGTGTGTATGTGTGTGTGTGTGTGTGTGTGTGTGTGTGTGTGTGTGTGTGTGTGTGTGTGTGTGTATGTATATATATGTGTGTGTGTGTGTGGGTGTGTGTGTGTATATGTATGTGTGTGTGTCTGTGTTTATGTGTGTGATGGCTTTTTTTAGGTTAAATAGCAGGTGTTTCTGAGAATCTGCATAACTTTGCAATATGATTTATAATAATTTTTATGAATACAATATTTTACTCTATTGACAATAATGAGTTTAAGTAAATGCTCATATACAAACAATTCAAGATTTTTAAGGAAGCTGTTGATAGAATTCACATGACAGAAAATAGATGCATCTTAATGCATGTAATGTCTGAATCATATTAGCCAAAGTTTTTGATTTAAATGAATGTTAGAACATAATTTTCTCTCTTCTTGATTTCTAACATTAAGATTATTTGAATGCTATTAGAATACAAGTGTTATATATTACATAGATCTATATAATAGTATGAACAGTTTTTAAAAAAAAAGTTTATTTTAGTTTATATGATGCTGTTTTACCAAATGTGTAGTTTTGTCTTGATAGATAATTGAATTGAAAACTGTTAACCTCAGTTAAATATAACTAGTATTAAATTGATAAGGTGGTAGCTGAGGTACTGCTGCTTAGGGTAGGGGTTAACTTGAGTAGTAAATACTCTAAGTTGGAGTTTTCAAGTTTAATCCTCACATTATTTTCACTTGTTCATTGTTATATGTATATAGTTTTGACATCCACAATATATTTTGTACACTCATTGTCACTACAAACAAAATTGAATCCTATACAAAATCCCATAAGAGATTTAATAAATACAGCTATATTTAAAGGTACACCTAAAAGAGGAGAATGTAACATTATTTATCTTGTTATTTGTTATTTCGATCATAAGATTCTTGAGTTTTAAAAATGCCAAATGACATCTTTAAAAGGAATTTCTTTAAACAATAATGCATTGTATAATCCAAGCCTAATAAGATACATTAATCTACACAAGGCCAATCTAGTCTTCCTGCAAGAAACCCATCTCTTGAAAAAGATATTGATAAACTAGCCACTAATAAGTATACAGTATTGGTTAGTTCAGAGCACACTCAGAAAAAAAGAGGAGTGGCTGTTTTATGGAATAAAAGTATGCCCATTCCTAAAACCATTAAGTTTTATCAGGATGACAAAGGAATGTTTTGTATGGTTACAATACAAATTAATGGGAAGACTTACACTTTAATTAATGTATATTGGATACCTGGAATTGGTATTAATACAGTGAAACATCATATTGATAAGATCATATCATTCTCTATAGGGGATATTATTTTAGCTGGTGATTTTAATTGTATACTACATGAAAGTGATACTACCACTATAAAGAAAAGAAGAATTACATCTAATGCAAAACATTTAAATGATTTTGCTAATTCTTATCATTTGAATGATATTAATAATCAGATAGAGTCAAAATCATTACCATACACCTTTTTTTCTAACAGATACAAAACTTATTCAAAAATAGATAGGGTCTTTATTTCTAACCAGATGGTAACAGATTTAATTAATTCCAAAATCATTTCATGTCCTATATCTGATCATAACTCAATTGTTTTTGAATTCATGATAAAAATACTCATAATGTTCAGATCAAAAGGATACCAGCATACTTAACTCAGCTAAAAGACTATAAAGAATATATACTTTCAGAAGTACAACATTTTCTAGACATAAATAATACTCCTGAAGTCTCCATTGTCTATGTTTGGGATGCCTTAAAATCATATCTATATGGACAAAGTATCAGATGGTATAATAACAAAAGGAAATCTTGGGATAAGGAATTGTTAGATATTCAAAGTAAACTAGACTCTTATAAACATAATAATAAAGAAAATATTATGGACAAGAAAGTTATTGAAGAAATAAACAAACTAAATGAGAAATACAAAGAAATTTTAACTCATAAAGTTAAAATAACTTTAGAGAAATACAAGTTTTTGTCTTATTCAACAAGCCCCAAATACTTACATAGACTTAAAAATAAAACAAAAAGATTGAATAAACAAAACCATATCAAAGAAATCTTTTCTCTAAGGAAAAGAAGAATGTTTCTAGTATACCAGAAATACTGGATGAATTTAGAAATCACTTTCACAAGATTAACCATAACAACATTAACATGGAACCTAAAGATAAAATAAAGGAGTTTATAACCACAAACATGAATAAAAAGCTTAATAAACAACAGATTAAACTATTGGACAAGAGTATTTCATATACAGAAGTTATTACACAAATAAATAAGCTTAAATCAAACAAAGCACCGGGTAATGATGGTATTATACCAGAGATATATAAAATCCTTTCTAAAACTACATATTCATTAATACATAAGGTTTTTATTCTGGCCCAAACTGAGTTAATAAAACACGCCATCTTGGCAATATACATTTATTTCACCAATTTTAAAACCTAATAAAGATCCAACTAGATGTTCTTCATATCGACCCATCTCATTACTTAATGTTGATTATAAAATGTTTATGAGTATTTTGCTGATAGATTGAAGACAATTATCCCGTCATTATAGACATAGATCAGACGGGCTTCATTGTAAATAGAAATACTTTTGATAATATAAGAAGAACTTTAACATTAATTGATTTTGCAAATAGGAAAAAGAAAGATTTAACACTTATTAGTCTTGATATAGGTTCAGCATTTGATTCAGTAAGCTGGGACTATCTGTTTACCTTACTGAAATGCACAAATTTCTCTGATGCATTTGTAAATTTAATTGAGCATTTATACAAAGGTTATATTAAGGTAGGAACATATGTTTCACAAAAAATACCCATTCTTAAAGTTACAAAGCAAGGATGTCCACTTTCTCCACTATTATTCACTTTAGTAATGGAGCCTTGGGCTAATTTGATTAGAAACAGTACTGACATAGAGGGTTTTGAAATAGAAGAAAATACATCAAAATTCAACTTTTGCAGATGATGTTCTAATTACATCAGCAGGATCTAATTCTTCTATGCAGTCTTTATTTGATAAAATGATGAATTTTAAGAGTATTTCTGGTTTAATATTCAATGAAGAAAAAACTAAAATACTACCTTATATATAGAAAAATACTCTCATTAGTGATTTTACTAAATATGTACCCAACTCAGGTCAGATAACTTATTTAGGTATAATACTATCTAAAGATATTAAATCTATTATATATAATAACTATAATACCTGTTTTCTTAATATACAAAATCTTTTTAATACCTGGAATAATATGTTTTTACTATGGAGGAGAGACTTACAATTATTAAAATGATAATATTCCCCAAGATTTTATACTTAATACAATCAATAATACTTTCACCTACAAAAATAACTATCAAGAAACTGAATACACTAATGTTAAATTTCTTATGGGCACCTAATAGACCTAGGATTGCATTAAAGAAACATACTAATAGCTGGTCTCAAGGGGTATTTCTTTTCCAGACTTTAATTTATATATTATCTCTTCTATTATAAAAGTTATTACTTTATTAATAGATCGGTCATATGTCGCAAAATGGAAAGATTATTGGGAGCTAATTAGTATGCACTTCATGAAAATCTCCTTAACACATAAAAATATGATTATAAATAACTCCATGTTGTGGTTGCTAAAGGAATTTTGTACTTCACCTATTACACCTAAACATATGGTCTGTTACCCATTAAATATTATTATTAGTTATTTTATATTCATGCACCCTAAGTATAGGGAATGGAATTTTATTGTATTCCTATAATTTATACTCAGGGTATGCTTATGTCATCTACTTCTGAAGGAGCTCATTTAGCTATAGATAATAATCTAAAGTACTGGTATCAGCTGATATCTGATAATAAAGTTAAAAATCTAGATTTCTTAAAACAAGAATTTGATCTAAGAGAAACTTGCTGGTTAGAGGTTCAGATCTTTAGACAACATCTCATTGATAGAATAGATCTAATGTCTATAACAGTTAAAGAATCTATTCCAAAACTGATTGATTACTTGATAATAAATTTACAGCATAAAGTTTCTGATAAAGGTAAACTTTCATATATACATAAAATTATCAGACAAGAAACTTTTTACAATGTAGATTCATACTGGAATTATTTCACCTCTATTAATGGGGACCCACCAACTCAACAAGATAAACAATATATATAGGAATCTGCTTATAGAACTACATCTTCCATTGTCTGGAGACTTTATACATGGAAATTTTTACATAGATCTTTTTGTACACCTTTGATGATGAATAAAATTAATAATAAAGATAATCTATGTAAGAGATGTAATGTAGAAATTAATGCTGACTGGGCTCATATGTTTTATGACTGTATGAAGTTGAAAGAATACTGGAAGTCAATTAATGAATTTTTGCAGGCTCCTTTTACAGATAATTTCATTATTTCTAAGTCTCTTATATTATTCAACACACCTGTACCTCAATGTGTTAAAAAGATTAAGCTTCCCTTGTTATGGTCTATCCTAGCAGTGGCTAGGAAAATAATAACTAGAAATTGGATTTCAGATACACCTCCCAATGAATTTAAAAATGTTATGAATATAATGTGTCATATGGAAGTAAGCACAATTAGAATGAGAACAACTAGAAAAACATCACATTTTATTGTATGGGATAATTTACAAAATTTGTTAAAAAAATTCTAATTTCAATAGCACAGTATTTTAGTTTAATTAATTGATCTGATTGTAGTGGATGTCTTTGTAAATACTTTAGTTGTTTTGTTGAATATTATAATAATACCTATTTTTAATTATTTGTATAAAATTGTTATGATATTTCTCTTATATGTTAAAACAATAAACTTGTTTTGAAAAAAAAAAAAGAAGTGCATATAAGAGAAGGTTTCTCAATGTCATGAATAAATATGAGACACACTGTGTGTGTTTTCATCCCCTTGCTTAAATTCTGACAGTACTTTTTTTCAAGTCAGGGTGAAAACTAGGTCATCTTGTATGTCATACCTCTGTTTCTGGGCAGGCAGCAGTGGTTCCTTCTGCCTGTGACCCTGATCTTGCATACCTGATCTTCTGTTTAGGAGCAAAGGAAAAATAAAACACTTTAAGACCTGTGCAGATGCTAATTACCATACACAGTAAGTAAAAGGTCTAATTTCTTGATCTCCACTGCCAGTTTAGGTTACCAAGCAGCTATCCACATAAAAGCACATGTAGCCAAGTGGAAGTACTTATGTGTGTGTGTGTGTGTGTGTGTATGTATGTGTAGTAGATCATTCCTTCTTTCTTCTTTTGGTATAGCAACATAGATGTGCTGCCCTACTTCAAAGTATTTGTTCAGATCTGATTTGGTTTATGACACTGTTAGAGTACATATTTCCACAGTTTTTAGTTTTCACCTGGGATGAGGTATTCCTTTAGTGAAATAAGAGTTCTTCTAACTGTAGCTAAGGTACATGTTGTGCATGTAAGATCTAGTCATTCCTTGGAATTTAAAGTTTCTTGGTGTAGAAGTATGCCTTATTTCCTTCTGAAAGCCTCTCTTTTAGAAGTGCAAGACCTGAGATGTGGGTCTCAAGCCTTTTTATGTTTCATGCAACCATTTTTTATTACTCTTTCCTTAGTTTTACTGCACGGTGCTTGATATTTTATTATAATTATTGTTTCTGAAAACAAACTAGTAATATAGTCTAGCACACTCTGCTTGTGGTCTGTTTTTGTTAAATATTAATACTGTCTACCTGGCTGCAAGGGAGTTGGTAAGTCTGATAGTCCCTGGATCTTCTGAGCTTTCTCAAATTGACTAGATCATGCTCAGCATGATTCTGTGCCCATTTTGCTCCCCTTTCACCCCAAATCACCAGCCACCTTCTAACCTTCTAGACTCTTTCATTTATTCAGCCACACAACCTACTCACTTCCACATGATTTATAAAACTATCTCCTCTCCCTCATTAACTGGCTTAATAGCAAAAAACTGTTACTTAACTCCTCAAAAACTAAACTATGCTTTTTGGAACCTCCACTAAAAGGCAACAGAACTCCAACTCACTTTTTATTCTTGACCACCTTAATAATACTACTGAGCAGGTTAACACCTTCAGATACCTAGGATTCTGGTTTGATCCCTCACTTAACTTCCACCATCATCTTGAAGACACCTGGAAAATGATAAACTAACTACTCTCTTGGGCCAACAAAATCTCCTCTTTCCTCTCCTGTCCAACATGAAATGCTATTGGCAAAGGAATTCTTCTAGCACAGGTGGAGTACTTCCTACCTCTTGCAGCATCTGCTTTCAAAAGAATCTCTACCACCATCCAAACGATCTCCAACTTCAACTACCACTTCATTACCCTTTCCAGAAAGTATGCACTGCTGTCTAAAAGTAGCCAAACCAACTGGCTGCCGGTTTAAGCAGCAAGCCAATTTACTCTTTGGCTCCCAACATTTCCTGCTCCTGAAAGAAAACTCCTGCCCTTCTCTTTCCTATAGCTTACTTAGACAGCCTCTCTCATGTAACATTAGATCTTATAGCCACTCTGTGAGCCTCTCTTTTCAAGCACCTAAAATCAGACTGCAGTGCTGTAAACATTCCTTTTCTACCTTTGGACTGAAGGCTCAGGAGGGATCTTCCTTCAAATTTTGAAGACCTGTCTAACAGCTCCTCCTGCTTTCAGGCACAACTTAAAGAACATTTCATAGCACAAGCTGCTTGTAAATGCTCTGCTTCAGGTCACATAACCTTGTCTCCGTAATCTCCAACACACACTGCCTATCATTTTCACTGTAGCATCTCTTCTCTAACTCCTGCTATTCTAACTAATGTAAGCATTGTATGTAGTGGTTTCTGTTGACTACCTTCTTAGTCATTCTTTCTATTCTGTATTACACCAACAACACTGGGTGTCCGGAAATAAGCAGCCCAAACGCGATAGATAACTTATAGAACATTAATGGATTCTGGTACCTCGGCTTTCGCCTTCATAAGGAATATCTACCATGAACAAATCCACCGCTTATAAACCAACAGCCATAATCAATTAAGCAATTAAGTAATTAAACAATATAGATTTGTTTGAGAAAATATATATATACAAACATTTAAAGGAACCTAATCATCATACATTACCTAACATTTTATAACACTTTGTTTCAAATGCAAAATACTTTATATATTGTTTTATTAAATATTATAATTATTAAGAATACTAGATACAAAATATCCCTAACATACCTACAAATGTAAAAAATTCATACTTTAAATAATAAGTCTCTAAATTTCTAAATTCAAACCCATTATACCTTTGTTTTTAGTAAGCCTTTTTACTATATTTTTATTTTTCCAGTTGATGTGTGTCCACATTCTGGGCTGAGACTGAAATAGGTTTAGTGGGAGCAGTGCTCAACCCTAGATAACAAATTGTATAAATAAATAAAACAGAAATTGTGATTCAAACAAAGAAATGAATACTGAAACTTGCTCTTTCACTGTTAATGTTTCTGTAGGAGTGCTTTCCCCTCATGCACACTCCTCGGTACTTATACTGTGTGATCATTATACCTCAGAGAGGGTGGAATATTCTGAGTTACTGCGGCTTAATGTGTTCCCCTAGAATTGCACTTGTTATGCCTGCTGTTTTTAGGATTGCAGTTAGTCCTTGGAATTTCAACAGGGACCCCCCCCCATTTTGAAGTAGCTGTGTGTGGCCTAAGGTGACTGGGTGGGACTGGTGATCATGTGCAGGAATAGACAACTAATAGTGAATTCACTTTGTGTTGGTCACCAGAGAAAGACTTTCTTTAAAAATAAATAGTTGCTGGAACAACACCAGCATTATGGGTTGCCAGCTGTCCGGTTTTCTGTCGAATTGTCCGGTTACCAATTTCATGCAGAACCGGACTCCGGACACAGTATAATATCTTACCAATAAATTAAGAAGGCAGCAATTTACAACAAACGCCCTTGTCACTTCTTCAGTAAATCTTACAAGAACATTGCATTAAACATATTTATATATCATCTGTATTTTATTTCACAGAACAAAATATGCAAATAGAAGTTACTTCCTACTCGAGTTACACTAAATGACGTCACATCGTAAGCTATTTAGTGCCAAATGTGAAGCTTCCCCCATTTTTGCTACATTCTGTGGAGAGACTGGGAAGTAGGAAATTTTCTTAGAAAAATATATAGTAGTGTAGTTTTTAAATTTTGTGTTGGTTCCCCCACTTTTCTTTAGGGGGGTTGGATATATCACGGTTATATAGATCATGGGTCCAATTAGCAAAGGTAAGTTTGTTTTTCTTTTTAAAAGGATAGTAAGTTTATATTGTTTACATTTGTGTTGTAAGTTGGTAGTGTTGAACTGCTGTTGGTGTACATTGTTTTTGTGTCATAGGGTCGGACTTTGACTGATATCTCAATATCACTGCTTATAATTATATGCCGTATGCTCCCTTGCACATAGAGATACTTGCTTTTAGTGTTTACTTTTATTTTGGCTGTGCGTGGATGAGAGTGACCCAAGCAGTACATTGCAGGGCCTATTGCTGATTTAATTTTCATTGAAGTAAGGTGATTCTTTAGTTAGGGGGTGAATTGAAAAATGGCCTGGTATGTCTTTAAATATTTATTTGGCCTGCACGGATAAATTGTGGTCTCACCTGCGACAAGGCACAGGTGCTGGACTTGCATCTTGTACCGGTTTTCTTGCTGTAGCCCGTGACTTTGCAGAAATTGAATTATTGTTGACGGTATTTTAGCAAAGAAAGCAGGCACTGGCGACTCCGAGGCCCATTTCTGAGCTCTTTATTTTTGTTGCTTATGTTGGTCAAACATTCTTGTTTCTTAATCAGTTACTATCTTGGCTACTGTGAACATTTGGTGCATAAGGCCGATCAGCTATTTAATTCTTATTCTTATCAATGTTTGTATAATGGTGTCCTGTCTACAAAGGTAAACATAACATTTCCATTCCTGTTACCCTAGGACAAAGGTGGCTTCTGCAGAAAAGTGTTGAAGAATACAGATGCATAACTGTGTGCTTGTGTTTGTGTGTGGGTAGTGTAGAATTAATAAGTATACTGATAGAATAATTAGAGAACTTTGTGAGTGAACTGCCCAGCATTCCAGGAAAAGGATGCACTCCTAGGTTGATTTGTACATAAAATCCACAGAGGTGCCAAGAGATGATGAATAAGGGTCCATCAAGGTTGTCTAGATAGAAATTAGCATCTATACAGCTACCTCAGCCGAAAGCATGCAGCAGGAATGGAAAAAGAGGGCGTTCCCCAACGGGTGATGTTGTCATGATGTCACAAAATGGGTGGGATGTGGGCGGGAGATGGGGTGGGATGGGCAGAGTTACTGGTGACACGAGGGGTGTGGCTTTACTCCGGTTTTAGCCACGATGAAAGGTGGCAACCCTGTATAGTATCATGCCTAATGTTAGGTTCTGCTGCAACACTCATTACAATAAACACCTCATATAAATGTTTGTTTTTGAGTACCGGGGAATTATTTTCAGTTAATGAATGCAGGTGTTCTGTCTGGTAAAGATAAAGAAGGAAGAGAACTGAAGTAGTCCATCACTGCACACTTTGGTGAGCATGTAAAGTCATTTTTATAACATACATGAGGTTGTAATTTATTTTTCTGACTACTTTGTAATTTCCTTTTCTGATTACTTTGTATATGCTTTAATTATTTTTAAGGCAGAATGTTGACTGCATTGTACCCCATGAGAATGATTTTTTGTTTTCTGTGTAGGGCCGACACAGAAAATGAACCTTTTTCAGTCAATAACAAGTGCCTTGGATGACTCTTTGGCCAGAGACCCTACTGCAGGTATGTAGGACTTATTTGAATGAATTTTCTTATTTTTCTCTTAGGATAATTTCAAGCTATTTTGAACTATCCTCTAAACTTGAAGCAGGCAGTATGCAAAAGTCTTGAAGTTTGTGGGGTACATGTGACAGTCTTGTTCAGTTACCACAGCCACTTTAAATGTACAGTATCACCTTTTTAGTACAATGTGAATCTAGCTTCGTTGAAATCTGTTGCATTACAGTTAATTTACATTCATATTTCTTTATTTGGCTTTGCAAATACAAGAGTTTATTTACAAAATAAGCACATGGTTTTAAAATTTCACCAGAATGGCTTAGAGAGGATACCAGCTCATCTGCCAAACGAGGTGACTGAGGCAACGTAAGCATGTTACGCATTGGATGCAACTTTCATAGGTGTGATTGATGCATGCATTTTTTATAGATAAGAAATATGTCTTCCAAAAAGAGGGAACATGTCTGTGCCTCTTGTATATTTCAAATGTTTTGGCACACATCTTGTCAACCCATGTTTTTATGACTATCTTCCAAAAATTGTAAATTGAGATATACCACTCTGTGTATGTATGTATAGTTTGTCTGGCTAAGGTATTAAAATGGGTTTACGACATCTTGCTAAAAAATGTTCATTTGAATGTTTCAAGTTAAAGCAAACTGTTCAAAATGACATTCAGGGACTTTAATTACTGTGGTTTGTACCCTGCTATTTAATGTAATCATTTCCAAGGTTGGTGTAGCTGGAGGAGGGAGATTCTCCCTCAAACCAAACTTCTTGACATAATGTACTTCTGACCAACTATACATTTGTCTTGCAGGTGATAATTACAGAATGTATTTGCTGTTTAATTAGAATTGTATACATTGTGCTGTATGCAGTGTGCAGCTGGGCTATTTACTATATCCAGTTACTGACTGAACCATTATTAAGAAGTGAGGGTCCAGTATTGTTTTTATGTGTATTCAAACACTGTCATTGGGTATCTGGCAGTGGTGTTGATGGTTGTGCTATTTTAGTCAGTGAGTGTGCCTCTGTATGATAGTTTTACTTGCTCAAAGGTAGTTATTTTCACTACCCTACCACTCAGTGTGGGATGCAAGGGCATAGAGCTTAGCATTGTATGATAATGGTTTTGCCTGTGTGGGATTTCTGGGATAACCTCTTTTTACCACTCCAGCTTCTCTACATCAACTTCTCTCTAGTTTCTCCTTTGCCAATCTGCTTTAACTTATATTCTTTCTTACCTTGTTAACCAACTGGGTTAAACATTGACCTATTTTGGTTATTATATTCAAGTACAGTTAAACAGCCTTTTGCCATCCTTTATGCTTTGCATTTGCATTAGATAGATAAGAACCAGTAATCCGAATAAATGATCCATTTGCTGTCTATATAGAGAACTGGCTAAGCAAAGCTTGGATCTGTTATTTGCTTTTCTTGTTATTGATGAGCACTTGTACACTTTATTAATCTTTCTGTCACAGCTCTTAGTAAGTAGTTGTCACATAAAAATATAAGAGTGAAATGAGTATCCTTAAAGTAGCTTTAATTCTGAGTTCAAGCACAAGTCATGTCAGTGTGGATAACTTGCTAACAGAACAACACTGTTATTAATATAACCAACTAAAGATACTGGAGAAGTATGTAGAGAGCTACAGTAAAGAACTGTAAAATGTTTGCATGCAGAAAATGTTATTGTCTAAATACTGAGCCAGTTTATTTACAAATTACTTTTAGCTGGCAATGTTAGATCAGTTTACAGACATTAGAATATTTCATATAATATGTAGTGCGTGGAGCACCACAATTACACTATGAAATCAGGAAAAAGTTGTTAAGCTATTGTCTAGTGTAAGACCCAGTTTTAACTACGCTTAAAGATTCTTAACAAAACCTTAAGGATAATTTTAGCACTGTTTAAGACGGAGTCCTACTCTAGGGACATTAACAGTGGACAATGTCAGATGATAAAAACAAAATCAGTAAAAGTATAAACAGCTTTTAAAAGCTGTTAGAACTTCATTCTGCTACACTTGCAAACAGAAGGTGTGGCAGAACAAAGTGTTTAACAGCTTTTAAGTTTTTAAAAGCTGATCCAATGTGGTCATTTTCTTTCTTCAACATATGGGTTATGGATCCGACCTTGGATCTGACTCTGCCACAGTCTACAGACTTTGGATCCAACTCTTGAACTCCTCCCTCCACCCATATGGTTCCCAACCTTTTTTGACTTGCATACCCCTTGGCAGTCCATTTCCCTAAATTGTATCCCTCGTAATTTTTGTGTGTAATTTTGCCCCCCCCCCCTCCAGCCATTCCAGAGTCCCATTACTTTGTATCTCTCTGTTCAAAACTCTCAGTTTGCATACTGTTTCTGCTTTACTTCTACAATAATTACAGATACTTGGATTTAATTTAAAACTTTTATTTCAAATTTTTGCTAAACAAGGCAATACAGTCTCACAATGAAACTCACTTTCACTAAAACAGCATTGAAACCTACATTCAAAGAAAATAGATTTGCCAGTGTTGGATTAAGTTTGTTTGGGCTGTTTTCAAATCAGTCAGTGCAGAATCTCTGCAGAAGTAAGTCACCTGAATAATTCCTCATTAAAGAGATCTGTATCTACCGAAAAGGTTGCTGCTAACAAACAACTTTATATTTTAGTGTTGCATCTACAAATTCAGTGTCTACTGCTCTTGAAGAATACATCGTCAATGTTACATTATCAGTGCCAAGAACACAGGCAAAATAATGAATTCCACTTTAAAATGCTGAGGATCTAAGCATACTGCATATTAGAAATGTCTACCATGTCAGACTAACTTTTAACAACATGACTTGTACTTTTTTTGAATCCCACTTGCTTCTCCATCTTTAATTAAATTAGGCATATTCATTAAGTGAGAGCAATCTAGAATTTAGAATGAAGACTGACCATAAGGAACAAACCATCTGCTGTTGCTATGTTACCACCTTAAGATTTATCAAACACTTTTTATTTCCTGAAGCCATGTAGCCATGGCAGTTTAAGGCCTGGTCTCGTCTCACACACATTACTGTGTGTATTTTATTTTAATTATTTATTTCCTTCTTTCTGATTTCAATGCAATTGTGAACAAAACTTTTATGAAAGTAAAGAAATGAAAAGTTCTACTGTACATGTTAATAGTATTACAACATTAAGACCTCAGACAAACTTTATAATTATTAAAAATATAAACAGTGTGAACTTTTCACTGATATATACAGTACCAAATAAAGATGTCACAGTTTACAGAGAATAAAAGGAATACAAGCTGGAATGACCACACTGTTATTTTGCATAGGTCTTTTTAAAGTGTTCACGAATCCATTTGTTACTCCAAGCACCGTCAATTTAATATGTCAAACATTATTTATTAATTGTGATTTGGTAAGTCTTGGGCAAAAAAAAAATTATGAAAGCCACTGAAGGCTAAGCCATGAGCATGTGGTTAGTCTGGCAAATGCAACCTCATGCCTCCAGTAAATTACATTTTTTTTTTGGCAGGTTCCAGTTCATACTATTTGTTGACCAGTGGGTCTAACTGGGCAAAGCCCACTTTTAGCAGATGCAAAGGGAAAAGCTCCAAACAAATACAGCATAATAGTATAATAAAATATTAACTCACTCGATCAGTGTTTTGCTTCAAGTTGTTTTATCTTTTATTTCTCTCCAACAGACTGGTCTCAGCAAGAAACATGCTCATGACACCCAGGTTAGAACATTGTCATTCAACTGGCACCCCTTTCAAGACAGAGCTACACAAATAAACAGAGCCTTAAAACAGAGTTACTGCCTCCCCATTAAAAGCAAATATTTCCATAAAGAAACAGTAATACAAGCTCAGGAGTAAGTCAGAAGAAAGCCATATCCCTCAGAAAGCAACATAATCAGAAAAGAATTGGTGCTACAGCATTTCTCAAAAAACTGAAATGTAAGTCTCTATATGACACTAGGTATACTCCTCTATTCAGAGTTCAAAAAAACAAAAAAGAATGAACTACTACTCCAAAGTGTGCAACACTTTTCACTTACACAACCCATGGCTTAAAAACATTTCAGTCCTCAGTTTCTGATACTGCTGCTGTCTATCTGCCATACTGTCCAGCCTCACAGATATCTGCTGCAGCCACACTATTGTAATTTGTTCTAATCTCTGAGGTATTCAGACCAGTATGGTCATGTGTACGTCCATATTCTTTCCTTGAATACAGTAAGGGACAATATCCAGAATACATCTTCCAACAAGTGGAAATACTTCCTGTTACAGTTACAAGTGTTGTATGTAAATGATGCAATTGCATCATTTGGAATGCGGTAATGTTGCACCACTGAAACATTTTCTAAGGTAGATCCAAGAAGACAAAGAGCGTAAGTAACTTACTCGGGGTCATCGAGAGCCCAGTCATTACTGATGGGATACAAACTCGGCTCTCCAACTTTTTATGTAGCACTTTAAGCCACTATATGTCACAGGACTTACCTGTACTCTGAAGAAGGCTAATCTTTTTTTAACTGTGTACATTTATAGTGTGCGAGTCGGAGGTACAGTGCAGGAGGATTTTTCACGGTTCCCCACTGTTGTGTAACAGAGCAGGTGGGTAGCCAAACCAAAGACTGAGGATGGTGCGAATGAAGGACAGCAAGAACACACAATGGATGAGAGTCAAATGGAGAGGTTTAAAAAGACAGCAGTGAACCGAAAATTAGTTTGTATTTCTGGTCCCCCATCCTAAAAAGCTACACTTTATTTTAGGTTTCACAACTTGCCGCAAAGCTGGTAACAGTGCATATGCTGTCATTGGTTATTATCTGAAAGTGCTAAGGCATTGTTCTTACCTTTCTTCTGTTATTTCTTTTCCAAAGACATGCAAACCCTCCTGAATACGATGGGCACTTTCACACAGGGTTCCCACGCGCGACACAGTCCCACAGCACAGACACACAACCTTCTTCTTCTTATATAGTTAATATCAGAATAGTTGATAAATACATTAGGCACTTTCACTGTCATAGGACAGACATCCTGCATGCGGGGAAGTATGTTCTATGATGGTGCCTAATATGTTTGTTAATTTTTTCCTGTGTACTCCTAAACAACCAAGTATATACCCCTGGGGGTGTGCAGACCCCAGGTTGGGAATAGCTGTTCTAGTCCATCCTCAGTACGTTAGATCTTCTTTGCCTCCATCTTTCACAGATACGAATCCACTCTCTGCACGTTTTTGTCAGTTTTCTTGGTTAGCTGCAAGTGTTTTTTTTCTCTGAAAACTTTCTCTCTCTCATATTTAAATTAGATTTTTTCTCCCTCTTAGATTTTGGGTTTCTTTCTGTCAGTTTAATTATTTTATAAAGTAATTTTCTTTAGTACTGTTGTTGGTACTCCTTTCTTTTCTTTCTGTCCTTTTCTTACTCCTTTTAACAGGGTACTCTTTGTTGCCATTGTTGGTAGTTTTTCTACCTTGCTGCAGTTAAACAAAAAATGTATATATTTCTTTGCTCCTTTCTTTCTTTCTGCAGTTGTTACTATGACTGAGAAGCCTTCAGGGTTTAAAAAGTGCACTTCCTGTGAGCACAAAGTTTCAAATTCAGATGCCCACAGGGAGTTGGTTTATTGTTTAGGGGCAGCATATCTGTGTACGGATTGTCTTGTATCATATGTATGAGGTTTAACTCCAGGGCTATAGCTGACAGATGAAACAAATTCGTCCTTAAAGGGTTACTACCCCCTTCCTCCTCTGGAGCTCAACCCCCCCCGGCAAATCATCCAAGTCTCAGTCAGCACTAAAAAAGATCTCTGCCTAAGCCTCCGAAGATTTCTTCATCCTTGGAGCCTCCACAAAAAATAAGGATGTCTTCAGATCTGACCTCTTTGGATACAAAGATGAAATCTATGGATCCTAAACCTCCAGATCTGATAGTTATTTCATGTATTCCTCCTGTTTAAACCTCAGATCAAACTAGAACTTGTTCACCTGAGTTCATCGTAGATCCTCTATCTCCTTGGCTTCACTCTTCTCTTGTGGAAACTCCGAGGAAGCACTTCAGACTTCAGTCTGCTACCTAATCTATCAGACCCTCTAGGAGTCTGTCTGAAGCAGAAGTGGATAGGATGATGAAAAAGTTCCTCAGAGCTCAGATGCAGATGGGGATTGTACTGGTTGTGTCTCCCATCGGATCCATGAGCCTCCCATCCATCTCCCATGTATCTCCTTTTCCGATTTAATCTGTCAGTTTCCGAGCCCCAGGATCCTTGAGTACCGGTGTCAGAGCTGATGAGAATAACGTCTTCGACCCTGACTGTTTCCCTGATCAGTTCTGCTCCTGTTATCTTGAATCAGTACAAGTCACGGAGCCAAAGCAGCAGCGTCAGATTCGTGTGGCTGTGATGGACTCTGATGTTGCCAGAGCCTTCCTTACCCCTCAAAGCCTCAGTGCTAGATAGCTCCAGTCCAGCTCCCTCCTCGAGACACAGATCCGGTCAGAGTCGTGGCTTGCCTGCTTTGGAGGTCTTGGCTCTGGTGCAGCTGGCAACAGCTTCCCTAGGTCCTTCGGTCTTTGAAGTTGTGGAGATGATGATCTCTCATTCAAGAGATTCAGTCTCTCATGTATCCTCTGATCTTACACTCTGTTGCCCTTTGGTTCTGAGCTCTGATCCCAGCAGACCTACTCTGCTCGGAGCCAGTAACAAGCTTTGTCCAGACGGTCCCCATAGAGGAACTGCCCCTCTTTTCAGACACTTCTGCAGAGCATCCTGCTGAGGAGGTTCACCAAAAGAGAATGTGTAAAAGGACGCACAGAGAGTCCCCCGTGGAATCCCTTACTGAAGACACTGACTTAGAAGATGGTGAAGGGTCCCCCAGATCACCACCTGATGATGTCTCCTTTGGAGACGTTTTGCAAACCCTTAAGCATAAAGGTGGTTGTTCTGCAGATAACTCTTCACATGGGGAGTCAGTATTTCTGGAAGCTTTTGGTTCTGGCCCATCTATGTCTTGGATGACCCCCCCCCCAAAAAAAAAAAAACAAGATTGCACTTTATTCATCTACTGTATTTGTGTTTCCTCCTATTTTATTTTGCTTTTGCCTCTTCTTAAAAGTACTCAGTTTTATTTATTCTGCTGCACTTATTACTGCTTGGTAGTAGCCTAATTAAATTGTAACTGTTATTCTAAGTCTTTTGGTTTAAGCACCTGGGCTTCATACCAGTTGTTTTACATTAAGAAGGTTTGTGATATGCAGTGTTGTGGCAGGACAGGTAGCTTACATCCTTCTAAGTTAGGAATTGCTGATTGAAGGCTCAGTGTCTTCTATTCCAAAAGTGTATTAGTTCTGGTTTAAGCACTTGGACTTCAGGCCAGTTATTCTACATTAATAAGGTTTGTGGTCTGCACTCTTTTGGGAGGAGAGGTTGGATTCTGCCCTTCTGAGCTGGGAATTTCTGGTCACAGGCTTACTGTGCCTGCTTATTTGAACTGTTTCTGAAATTGGTGCGCCTTGTTGCTGTAGCATAGACCAGATTCAAGCCTGCTGAATCTAGCTTTGTTTGTATAACCTGAGCACTGATCCAGGCCATCTTTTTTTGGAGAAGGTTCCCCTGCACCCTAGTGGCAGAAGTGTGCAGTTAGAACTTGTCTAATTGAAGACTGCTGGAACAGGGCTCGGTTTTGTGCTTTTTTCTGGTTAATTGGGTAACTTGTTTAAATCAGTTTGTTCGTTTTCTGTTGTTTATATATAAGTTGCACTTTATTCATCTGCTTTTACTGTATTTGTGTTTCTTCCTACTTTATTACTAGGGGCATTAACTACAACTCTGATCTGAGATATATAACAATAAGTATCCTTTTCTGTGCATTTAAAGTGTTTTTTATTGTATCTGCTTTATATTCTGAAAAAATATATATACATACTTGTTTCCTGCCTTTCTAAGGTAGTATAGTCCAGTTTTTAGGTTGGTGCTGAATTCAGGGCTGTGTTACAAATCTCTGTGTTTGCCCATACCTTACTTGGATAGAAGGAAGTTTCCCTGTTCACCAGTGAGAGAGGGGAGCTTTGATCAGCCTATCTGTCTCTGGAGGAGTGGTTTCAGCCCAGAAATGATTAGTTTATTGGCCATTTTGGGCTAATTTCTCTCTCTTTCATTTCCCTGCTATAAAAAACGTATTTGCCCGGTTCTGCGCACTGGGGAGCACAGGTTAGCTAGGGTATAAGTATTCCCGGCTCCACAAAGTCTACTCTTCAGTTTTTCCCTTGGAACTAGACAAACTTTCAACTTAAGCACTCAAGCCATTCATTTCTGAGCCCAGCACTTGCTCAAAACTCATAGCAAGCACTTATAAACCCTAGCACTAGACCCTATAGTATACAGAAGGACAAGGCTCTCTATTCGACCTTACCAGCCAATCAGTAAAACAGTTCACTGTACCTATCCAGGCATGTCCAAAGGGCAGTTTCAGGTTTACTCTCCAGTCCAATTGGTGAATCTGAGCATTTTGAGGCAATGTTACAACTGCCTCATGTACACAGACAACCCTCTCCTCTTACCACCAAACACTAATACATGTGAGAGATGCAGTTATACAGCTAAACTGGAGGCTAAGCTCTCTCAACTCAAGACTGGATCAGACAGTCAAGAGGAGAAGGGAAATACTTGCATCACACCACCAGTCTCACATAGACCCATTAAACCAGCACCGGCAAAAAACACACATACATACACGAAAACATACTCGGAGGCTCTAAATAAAAATCTGCAAAAGCAACAGAGACCTCCAAAGCAGGCATCCAAGCAACCTCCATCCCCCAACACAAACCATGAAACATATACTTCACAAAACCAGTGTGTCACGCAATCACATCCCTTAAGGCACACCCAACACACTAGTAATAAGTAACTCTGTAGCCAGGCACACTGACATCCCACTCACTAGGCTGAATAAGGAGAAGGTTACTGTTAGCTGCCTGTCAGGTGCTAGGATCCGCCACATAACACAAGCACTCAGGTCACTCCAGAACAAGTACAATTACGACTCTGCCATTGTCCATGTTGGTGTGAATGACCTGCGCCGTACCTCCCTGGACTACATGAAAACAGACATGGAAGAGCTCTCTGATCACGTAGCCCAGGCCGGTATGACCCTGACCCTGAGTAGCATCCTGCCCTCATCAAGAATGATACCACAGTATAAAGAAAAAATTATCAATTTCAACAATTGGCTAAGTTTGTCATTCATAGGGGATCCAGTGTCTGTCCTCCTGGGATGACATGCTCGACAAGCCACGCTGCCTTGCTGGAAATGGCTTGCACCTGTCACCCTTAGGCTTTTGAAGGCTCTTGCCACCCCCATAGTGCCTTTTTTAGGCAAGGCTCAAAAGACCAACCCACCACTGTAAATAGCACAAGTAACAAAAAACTGAGGGTAATCCTACTCAGTGCCAGAAGTGTAAACCTCGAAATGCATGCACTCGAGGCACTCCTCAGTATGGAGAAAATTGATATATGTGCAGTAACAGAAACCTGGTTTAAGGCTCCAGAGAGCACCCCAGCAGTACCAGGCTACAACTCATACCTTACATTTCGGCCACAGAACCTGGACCGAAATACAAAAGGCAGGGGCGTATCCATATTCATCAAGGATACCCACACCTCCAGGTTAATGGCACAGCACGATGCTTCAGAGATCATCCACGTGCAACTAACAATGGGCAAAACTGCAATTCAAACTGTAGCTTGTTACAGATCACCCACCATGTCCCAGGACCCCCATTCCTCATTTCTGGAAACACTGGGAAACATAAAGGTCCTACCAAACACCCTAATACCGGGTGATTTCAATTACCCAAACATTAACTGGGAGAACTACTCAAGTACTAACTCCCTTGCCCAACATTTTCTAGAATTTATAAATTCAAATGCCCTGGATCAGCTGGTCAACACTCCCACCAGAGGTGACAACATATTCGACCTGGTCATCAACAACATGGGTGACCGGTGTTCCACACCTCGCTGGTTAGAGCTGACAATAAACAAATCACTCTGGATGTCCACATTCCGCCCCCAGCCCCGGACAAGGAAACCACCGTGAAAAACTTTTCAAAAGCAAATTTCACTTTACTTAAGACTGAGGTGGAAAGTTTCAAAGCCACCATGCTAAAGGATAATGCTGTCCAAGCTGCAAAATCCTTTACTAATGCATTCTACGGGCGCCTACAAGAATGCATGGATTGTGCTTTCCCAAGCAAAACCAAGACTCACTCCTGCAAGAAAAGGAAACCAGTCTGGTGGACCCCTGCCATAAACAAGCTATACAATAGAAGGAGGAAACTAGTACAGAAAAGAGTAAAATCCCAAGAAGGGAAGACATCCCTGATCAGTATCAGCAAGAAACTATGACCCCTCATAAAATCATACAAGACAAGCTTCGAAAGAAAAATTGCCAAGGACTGCAAAGATAACCCCAAGGCATTCTTTAGCTATGTCAGGAATCTAAGTGGCAATGCTTAGATCTGCTTAGAGTCAGTGCAGAATGGCACAAAATACACTGAACCAACCGATATCGCCAACATCCTGGCAGACAGGTTCAGTGCAAACATCACCCCCTCTCACCCCCAAAAGGGCCCATAACCATACCAGAAGAATGTAGAGCCCCTGAAATCACAGACACTCCGGTTAAAACAGCCCTCTCCAAAGCCAAAACCACAGCATCAGTGGGACCGGACGGTGTCCCAGGCTGCGTCCTACACAAGCTCAAAGACAAACTAACCCCTCACCTGAACACACTGTTCAAACTCAGCCTCTCCACAGGCTCAGCCTCTCCACAGGCTACGTACCCATAGAGTGGTGCACAGCAATGGTTATTCCACTCCGCAAAGGTGGAGCCACAACAGACCCCTGGAGCTATCACCCTATAAGCCTGACTAGCTTAGTCTGCAAGGCTATGGAGCACATAATCTTGGAACTCATTAACAGAGACATTGGGAACCTTCAAACACTGGACCCTACCCACTTTGGCTTTGTTAAGAGCAGATCATGCCTCCTAAACCTAGTGGACTTCTTTGAGACAATTACCAAGGCTATAAATGAGGGAAAGGCAGTACACACAGCCTACCTAGACCTTGCAAAGGCCTTTGACACCATTTCCCATTGTGGTATTATAGACAAGCTCACCAGCTTGAACATAAACCCCTACGTCACAAGATGGGTTACCAACTGGCTCATGGACAGAACCCATATGGTGAGAGTTGCAAGAGCTAGATCCGACTCTAAACTGGTTACAGGTGGCGTTTCTTAGGGCTCAGTCCTAGGACCCCTCCTGTTCAGCATATACTTCTCAGGCAAACACAGAAGGACTATGGCTGACCAAGTTCGCAGACAACTGCAAACTAGGGGCTATAATTGACTCTCCAGCTGACACAGACATCCTCCAAAAGGGTCTCACTGAGATGGATACCTGGTGTCAAAATCATGGCCTCAAGCTAAATGCCAAAAAGTGCATAGTCATCCCCTTTGGAATAAAACAAAGTACCCACAAACTGCCACATAGTTGGTAGCCCTCTAAATACGGAAGACATGATAAGGGATCTGGGGACCCAAGTAGATAGTAATCTCTCCTTTGATAATCACACTGCCAAAGTGATTAGAAAATCCTTCTATGTGGCCCACCTACTCGCAAATGGGTTTGCATCCAGATCAAAAGAGGTCATTGTGCCCCTCTACTCATCACTCATCAGACCCATCATAGAGTACAAAACTCCATTTGGGATGTACATTACAAGACACCTGCAACAGCTGGAAAGACCACAGCAGTATCTCACCAAGAGGATCACTGGCCTCAAACAGATGCCCTATGCAGCTCGACTGAAGAAACTCCAGCTGTACTTGGTTGCAGAACGCCTACTCAGAGGTGATTTCTGCCTGACATACAAGGCCATGTCCAACCCAGAATTGATGGACATGCTCCACCTAAAGAAAACCATATCCCCTCTAGCCACATGCTCTAGGGATTTAAACCTCACCACAACAGTAAATAGGATGCGCTGGAGGAATAGATTCCTGTCCCAGAGACTTCCCATGCTTTGGAACAAGATTCCAATCTACATTAGGCAGAGCTCCTCGCTAACACTCTTCATGAGAAACCTTGATTAGTGGATGGGAAACAGAAAGTTTACCCCGGGGATCACTTCAGTGGCTCTGCTGGACAGAGGCACAGGGAACTAATGTAAGGGGGAGGTGAAAGCCAACATACTCTGGCTAGGCTTATAAATGCCTTCGGGCAGATAGCCTAGTATCCACATATGATCCAACAGAAGAGCTTATTGACATAGTCTCTCACTGAGCATGGAAGGAACCAGATTCTGTTGAACTGATCCCACGTCTGCCAGACAAAATTTTAACCCCTCCAAGAGACAGACCCCATTGGAGCAAAGGAGTCCCTGTTGATGCAATGGTTGCGGCAGCAGCCACCAAGGAGCTAACAGAACAGAGTTCCTCTGTTTCACTCCCCCCCCCCAACAGAGAATCCAGGACACTGGACAGATTTGGAAAGGGCGTATTTGCATCAGCGAACTTTGCCTTGAGGCCCCTGATCTACTTGGCGCACTTTTCAAGACTGCAGAGGGATTTGTCCATGGAACTCTCAAAGTCTCTCTTGAAGTCCATGTCTGCAGAGGATTATAAAAGATCATCCTCACAGATGACCACTCTGTTATCAATATCGAATGCGCCCATAAGGTTAATTTTACATACAGCACAAGGTACCTCACGGACCACCATTTCAGGCATTGCTATAAGGAGACATACCTGGATGCGGTTATCTGATTTTGCAAAGCCATTCATCAAGTCTTTCATCAATGCTCCCTTTGATGAAACTTCCTTGTTTGGCCATTCTGTGAAAGAAATATTTTTCTGCAGTGAACAGGAAGGAAGGACCCTGTCGGCTATAGGGATTTGTTTTTCTACCCTTCAATGAACCTTCTCAAAGAATCAAAGAACAGGCAAGAAAATGTTTCCGTAAATCCCAGGGACCTTTCCAGTTTTCAAGTGGAGACATCTCCCTCAGAGGCAGAAGACAGAGTTCAAATGGAGGATGCCATCCTGGTGGCAGAGGAGACCAACAGAATCAGGATTTTTGAGATTCTTTTCTGAATAGATCATTTCATCACCCTTGAAGGGCTTCCTGACTGTTCACCTCTGGAGGCAGTCTGGGGACGTTTGTCCTTGCACCCAGACACCTGGGCTACTTTAACAAGAGTTCCTTCAGTGATAAACATAATATCCAGCAGTTACTTTATACCATTTTCCCAAACATCCCCTCCCAAGAGTAAAGCTTCCTGACATTCCACCCAGTCAGAGAGAAGCTGCAACTCAAGAAATTCAGAAGCTGTTGGACAAAAGAGCCATCCAGGAGGGTCCCTCCAGACCAAAGAGGATTCAGAACTTACTCAAGGTTTTTTTTTAGTGCCAAAAAAGACAAGTGGTCAGAGACCAATTTTGGATCTAAGCAATCGGAAACAATATGTGAGGAACTGATAAAAAAGGAAAGAATCCTCGGCACGTGCTGTTGGCACTAGTCACAAAGTTCTTTTATTTACAATATTTAAAAATATAAAATGGAACAAACTCTTATCACATCTAAAGCTTAAATGATAAGCACTTTCATCTTGCATCCAATCAAGACTTCATCAGATAAAGTTAAGTTTACAATTAAAATACCCACTCATAGGCCATGTATTTCTGTGAGCCATCAATAAGAAGTCTTCATTATGTGCACACCTCCAATATTACAAAAACAGTGCTTAAATCCAATTAAGTAATATATTTTTATCAACTATTTAACATTTAAAATCAAACCTTTACACAAAATAATTATACCATTGCCTTTGTAAAGCTTTTATTCTTAAAATACCAGCAATCCAGTCATGTTCATTTAATCCCGTGTCATTGGTCGCATTTAGGACTAACTGCCAGTAAAGCTCAGTCTTCTCAAGAAGGACTGCCATGGCCCTCCCCTTTCATTATGTTGTACCTGCTCCAATATAATGAATTTAAAGCAATGCTTCTCATTGGCCATAATGTGTTTTTATAGAGCACTGGTAAATTTTCTTTTCTTAATTTCATAGCAGTGCTCATACATACGTTCTTTCAGGGAATGTACTGTTTTTCACATGTAGTATGCCTCTCAAAGTTGACATAAGGTTGTGTAAACCACCCCTTTTGTTTGTCAAGCATACCTGCCTGCAAATTCTATTTTATACCCACCTATCAATAATTTATTGCAAGACAAGATATATTTGCAGAAATTACATTGCCCACAACACCCCATACCGCAGCTTGCTGTAATCCTATTATTTAGAGACCTTTCCAAAAGCGTTTCCAAGCTCATGCCATTTTTGTAAAAAAAAAAAAGCAAGGGCATTCATCAGTGTTATCCGTCATGTTAGTGTCATTCTTCAGGATAGACCAATTTTTTGTCTTGATCCATTTATTTTTTCACTCTCCATATTGTAGTCACACAGGCACATTTAAATCTGTCTTCATTTCCCTAATGTTCACTTCTAACTCTACATGTTCAGGATCAGTTTAAAATGTCCTATGGTCCTTTTGTAGACCACTTCATCCCTGAGATTATTTATAAATTTTACTGGGTACCCTCTCTTTAAAAACATTTTACTCAAATTCCTGCATTCCTCCAAGAAATCAACTTCTCTCATAACCATACTGGCAGTGCGCACAAACTGCCCTTTTACTACTGACTTTTTTTGCACCAGGGGAAGTGTGCTACAGAAGTGAAGTAGGAAATTTGAGTAGGTAGGTTGTCTTATATACTCTTGCTACATATTTATGGTTAAATAGATCTTTTTCAAGCAGCATGTGTAAATTGGTGATTTTTATAGTGTCTGTGAGGTCAATTTTAAAAAAATCAGTACTGGCATTTATATATTCAAGAAACTTATTTAATTCATATTTTCCTTCCTTCCACACAAGGAACATATCATCCAGAAAGTGGGTATGTATTATAAAACAGTCTTTGAAGTCGCTGGCCAATAAAAAGTAACTATGTTTGCAAACAGGAACCACAGCTCAATCCCATGGCCACACCTCATCTCTGCAAGAAATATCTACTCTCAAAAATAAGAAAATTGTTTTTCAATACCAGTTTTAACAACTCTTCATATAAATTAATTTTAGTGTGTTCTGTCTTATTTGCTAGAAATTCACAGAACCTCATTCAGTACTCAATGAGTGAAGAATGACCGTATCAAGGTCTTTTACATCTGTAGTGACTATATCATCTTTATTATACTGCAAGTCATTCACTTTAAGAAAATCTCATGAGTCCCTACACACTTGTGTTTCATTCTCTGCAAGATGTTTTAACTTCACATCCAAGAATTTAGCTCAAGCACTTGTAATTGGCCCCCTAGCTTCCACAGTTGGGCACATAGATGGGTCGCTCAGATCTTTTTGGACTTGTGGGATCCCAAAAATGTTAGGAATGATTGGATAGTTGACATTTAAAAAGTTAAATTCATCAATTGTTATTCTACCTTCAATAAATAGGTTTTTTATTTGCATTCTGATCCTATTATATGCACCATTCATTTTATTCAGGGAGACTGGGGTATATGTGTCTTCACTGAGCAAATTAAACATTTTCTTATATAGTGATCCTTGTGCATGACCACCTTACTCCCTCCCTTATATGGTTTCATTAACCTAACATTCTTTTCTTTCATCCGTTTTATCTCTTCCAACTCCTAATTATGTATGTTAAATGCAGTACTTTTTTTTTTACTTCAGTAAAAATCTCAGATCAAATTCACACATCTTCTCATACAGTTGCACTACAGGATGTAATAGAGGATTAAACGCACTAGAAATTCGTAACCCCGTCATTGCTTGTGACAAGTCATTAAACATAATTTTAAAATTGCTTCCTTGTATGTAGTTGAAGTTGAAATCTATCCATTTCTTGATGTGCACAGTAAAGTATTCAGTTTGTGGTGCATTCTGGCTGCTGACATGGTTGTCTTTGCATGGTTATTCTCTTACAGTATGACCTGAATTTATGGTATTTAATGCCAAGCTTTACAACAGTTCTCAGTTTCTTAACAGTGACCTCCCAAGCTTATGATGTGACCCAGTACTTTGTCAATATGCTGTAAATACATAGATTAATACAAATATTTGTGCACGTATGACACATACAAATATACATATACCATCATTAAAACAAGATAAATGCAATATAAATCATATAGTTAGGATTTCTAGTTTGACCCTGTCAATGGAAACTTCTTTTTGAATGTATCTGCCACACTCACTTCAAAATTGGAAGTCTGTTATAATAAGATTTCTAAATTTGTCACCAAAGCCAAATACTCCTCCCATCACTGTATTGCCCTTAATTTGTTACCCTGGCTTGAACTCTCCTATCATCTAGACTGTCTACAGATTCCCACAGCCCACAAACTAATCTTTCAACCCTCTAAGTGCCCTGCTCTGTGCAACATCCTTCTCCTCTACAACCCTCGGAGAACTCTCAGATCTGCTCACCAAAACCAAATCTGTATCCAAAAACCCAATCACTCTGCTGGTCAACTCCTGCTGTCCTTTTCCTTAGCAAGAAAATAGAATTCTCTTCCTCTCTAAGGACCTGTGCAGACTTTGAAAACTTTAAATCTCAGTTACATTCCTACTTTTACTCTAATAGAAAATGCAACTGCATTCTCCCCACCTAGTCCTATAATTTTCTCTCCACCTCTAAACCCCTCTCCAGCTATGATTACTAGCCTCTCTAGCTATGATCTATAGGCTACCACACAAATGTACATATTGTAAATATCAAATTTGTACCATGTACCTAAGAATTTACACTTGCTCTCTAGCATGAAATGTAACTGTAAATTGTTAATTAATATTGTCTGTATCTAAAGGTAACATGTACCTAAGAAATTACATCTGCTCTCTAGCATGAAACATAATTGTAAATTGTTGTTCTTTTCTATATTGTATCTGTATCTAAACTTTGTAACATGGAACTTTTTTCCACGGGCCTCCACTGAAAACAGGTTCCCTGAGCCCAGTAGGCATCCCCAGTCATCAAACTGGAAATAAATAAATAAATAAATAAATGAATAATAAAAGTTAATACATTTGCAATGTTAGCATGTCTAGAATGTACGAAACTCAGACCTTTTGAAAAGGTCTCAATTAGTACTTTACTGATGGTGAATTGTATGTAATTAAAAACTTTAAAGTCACCTTTCTCATTCACAAAAATCTTACAGGTCTCCTCGCCCAGTGGCTTTTTACCTAAATACATAGTCTGTGAATCTCATGTCTCCACTATTCCCAAGCTCATTGGTTCATTTGGTTGGGACGATACTGGTTCCTGTATTGCCGTTGGTTTCCCAATGGGGGCAGTGGCCGATTGTTTTACATTGGCTCGCTCCCTTGTTGTCTTTCTTTTAACCTCTCTGATCTCCGAATTCGGTTTGATATAAAAAAAAGATGATGAAAGATTTGCCTACTCATTGTTAGGCTTGGGTATATTATTTTGTGTTATCCCATTGAGCACAGGTTGCTGTACATTCTGCAAGTTTCTTTCATTCTCCCCATTAAATTTCTTATTCCCCCAAACTTGCGTTGGCGGTGGTTGTGCATAGGCAGTACTGTTGGCATACTTGATACGATCCCTCTTCAATTTCCTCATTTTTTTATGCAGTAGCTGCTGAATCTTCCTATTGATACTGGGAAAAAAATTTCCATAATCATATTTATATCTCTCAAAGTTTGGATTAGCAGTGATAACATTATCCAGTTCAGTAGTCTGTCTTACAAGTTTCTCACTTTGTAGTCCATTATTCTTTACAAGTATCTCCATATACTCACAGTTGTGTCGATTAAACATATTTACCAGCTCTTTATGTAGTGCCAAATTTGGTTCCAGACCTGTAGGATATTTTCATACTCGAAGACCACTCGTCACTCTATCAGTTCTTATACACTCAGTTAAGTACGTTTTCTAACTGTAACTTTTTTACTTTTAAAAGTTTATAGTCCATTTCCTCTAGTGAGTCATGTAGTATACCATTAACCACTACTGGAGTTTTCTCAGAATTCACAGTTTTCTGTAGCCAGCCATTAAAAATAGGAAATATATGACCATCCATCACTGCACAGTTACCATTGCTGGCTAATGGTGGGGCACCATTGTTGATATTATTCAGACCATCATCTATTCTTCACATAATGTTATTAATCCCATCACTAGATGCATTAAAATCAACTCTCTGACCGGAGATAAGTGCATGGAGGAAATTTTGCATCATTGGGGCCAACCTTGCAGCAGTCTTTTTGCTTCTCTTCAGCAATAAATGTGGCAGGTACTTTGCCCTGATCCCCCTCAGGGGGCATCACCAAGAAATACTCTAGTTCACATTTGGCCCTCCCGTCTCCTTTACGCCTATCCCCCAATACCTCTTATTCCCAAATTATTACAGAAACCCACTTCTGACCGTGCCATGTCTGGTTCCCCTTCCTTTGGGTCTCATCTTCGTATTCCTCCTGGGATACTGGATTGCAGTCCAGACCTTCTGTCCTTTGGGGATAAAACATCACAATATTCTATCCCTCAAACTGATTGCATGGTTTCTCCAGTTTCTTTAATAGCTGGATAGCCCAGGCTCTCTTCCCCGGTTAGTGATGTACGTTTGTCCTCACAGAAAGATTTCAGTAAGAGAATTTACAAGAGCAAGTGGAAAACCATTTCAGTTTGACCTTGAAAATGACATTGATCCCTTTAGTGCCCCTATTTCTTTTGTATTAGAGTTTTTAGCTTCTCTTTTTAAAGAAGTTGCTAGTTTTTCCACTATCAAAGTAATGTTAGCAGCCATATCAAATTTTCCCTCAGGAGACCATGCTTCTTGCTTGGCTGCTTCCAAAATGTGTAAGGCCTCTCTGAAGGGTACCATTCTGCTCAGACCCCCAATGAAAGATCCATTACCTTCCTGGGATTTAACAGTAGTACTTCAAGGCTTAACCCAACAACGTTTGAACCTTCAGCAAAAACTGACTTAAAATTCCTGTCTTGGAAAATGGCCTTTTTAATTGCTATTACTTTTGCTAAAAGGATTTTCAAACTCCAGGCTTCTTTCATCGAAAACTCCATACATTGGTTTGTAAGGTAACTGTCCTTATGAAAAACAATCCTTCTTTCCTACCAAAAGTGGCTTCTGAATCCAATGTAAATCAAGCCATTCATTTAATAGCTTTCTTTCCAAAATTTTCGAACAAGGGAGAATACATGTTGCATCTTTTAGATGCCCATAGACAACTAAGTTTCTACTTACACAGAAAAAAATTCAGAATAATGGACCAACTGTTTCTCTTTTTTACCTGGTTGGCTGAGCAGCTCTCTAATTTCTACAGTTACTCTGGCCAAATGGATAATTAATTGCATTTCTTGGAGATATTCTCAACAAGGCCTCTCCCTACCAAAATTACCTATCGTCTAGATCCATGGCCACCTCATCTGCCTTCTGGTCTGGAACTTCCATTGATGATATTTGTACAGCAACCACCTGTTTTTATGCTCATACCTTTGTTACCCATTAGAAATTAGGCATAATTTCTAGACGCAAAGCTGCTTTTTGTTCAGCAGCTCTCCAGAATACCCTTCCATGAGGACCACCTAAGATTTACGTAGCTGGGGACTCTGTCCCATACATAGAGGAAGAATGAAAAGGACAACATCAGATGGAACTTTTGGAACATGTAGTTCCAGGTTTGAGCCCTGGTTTAATTTCTGTTTTTTCTACTTTTATATACTGAGACTTTTAAGGCAGCAAACTTGATCTGAGGTATTAAGGAATGGCTAGGGCATTATAGGTAGAGGGAAGAGCTTGAGAGTTGGATCCAAAGTTTATAGAATGCGGCTGAGTTGGATCTGAGGTTGGATCCGTAACCCATACGTTGAGGAAGAATGAAAATGGACAATACAGATGCCTAGTTATACT
This sequence comes from Protopterus annectens, assembly GCF_019279795.1. Classification (NCBI taxonomy): domain Eukaryota; kingdom Metazoa; phylum Chordata; order Ceratodontiformes; family Protopteridae; genus Protopterus; species Protopterus annectens. Next base: position 189,369,284 of record NC_056726.1, read on the forward strand.
ACCTGCCAGAAAAAAAAAAATTCTGCCTATTGTAACTTTCACCTGTCCCTGATTATGTGAGGATCCTTGATTGGCGATATTGTAGTTGAGGGCCTCACCAGTTTGTTTTGCGCAGAAGTGGGCGCGTCACAAATTGAGTGGCAACCCGGTCTGCATATTACTTGGGGTTTTCGACAACTGGCAATAAATTCTATATTTTTAACATTTAAGGTCGATTAAACTTGCCATTATACACAATATGTGCATATCAAAGTTCAGTCATGATGCAACACTCTGTAATACTTAAGACTTAAAGACTAACCCCACAACTGAGTAAAAGAAAGAAGCAGTTACACTTCCATACAATTGCGTGCTGTACTGACAGCACATAACCGTTCAAAGTGTCAATATGAGATTTTGGTGACTGTTTGACTATTAAAAGCACTGTGACAATGGAAACACTTTAGTTTAAATAAGAAGCTATTACGTTGTATCAAATCCATAATTTAGCAGTTGGCAGTCCTCTAAGAAACTGAAATACCCCAAGGTCGAGAAAGTGTTTTTGTTTAAATGTCGTTCACGCATACCGGTAATTTACTTCAGTTTACTGTTGTATTTACTGTCCTATTACAACGTCAAATGCACTTTTTCTTCAGTTGTGCATTCAGAGGGAATGCATATTCATGAATGACATATCAACGGGGTGGGTTTTGGGCATGGCTTGCTACTGTGCATCTGGTGAGGCCCTCAACTACAATATTGCCCCTTGATTTTTTACTTAATTTTTTTTGCTCCATTCCTCTTAAAATGTTCTGGTAAATCACCGGATTAATATTGACCCATAATGCCAGACATTAGAGTTTCATCAGATCATGCATGTTGATGCAAAATTTTTCTATCAACTTTTTTTTAAAGTGAATTAGAGTAATATTTAAAAACTGTACTAGATTTTGATTCTTTCATCCATTTTTTTTTATTTGTCTAAAATTCCTAAGCAAAGAAGTTGAGAGAGATACTGTTTTTTGACAGCACCTGCAAAGTGCTTTTGCCCTCCTGTGTTCTCTCCATTTTTTCCTGTAACTGTCAAACAATCCTCATTTAACATGCGAACCTAAATCAAACTACTGATGTTTTCTTGAAATAGAATGAGAAAATATTCCATTTTCTGATTGTTTACCCATTATGTTCAGGAATGTCTGACCAGAAATGTAAAATAATGTTAACCAATATTAATATAGCATGGGTATTATCGTACCTTAGAAAATAGACTTGGCAAATCATAAAATCTCATTGGGTATTCAATATTCCAAAGAGGTAAATCAATGTACCAGGAGAGCCTGGTTATAAAAAAATAAGTATACCTATTCACCGCATGAGATCAATGTGCTATGACTAAAATCTTGCTTTCTCTGTTTACATATGGTTAACAAAAGAAATGGAGTAGAAAAGTGCAGAAGATAACTTATTGTTTAGTTTCTTTTGAATGTACTCCATTTTTAAGCTGTTGTTAGTTAGTACTATTCTACAACACAGTTAACATCAGCAGCAACAGTTACAAGCAGGCATTTGTGGGTGTGGGTGGGTGTATGTGTATGTTTATATGAGTGAGTTTGTATGCATATGTCCTTGGAAGAATTGTAGTGGTGTGAACTGTACATCTGGCAGCAGAGGACTGAAGTACATTACTGTGGATATGTATTCATTCATTTGATCACAATGTGACATCTGAGTTTACACAGTCTACATGTAAAGTGTCAGTAACTGATGGGCACCTTTATTTGTGCGCATGTCCGTATGATTGTGTGTGTGTAGACATTATTAAATGCTTAAATAATTTTGGATGCAAAATATTTCCTCCAGCAGCAATTACTTATCTTGCTCCAAGTTTAAAACAGTAGGCAGAGGAACTATTTTACATAAAAAATATTTTTAACTCTTCATTTGGCCTCACCTCATCTACAGTAATGCATATTGATTGTGACAGCCCACTAAAGGCTGCAGAGAGTCAAAGTATTCTGCTAGCTGAATGATTGGATCCTAGCTGTGCTATCAATTCAGGCTGAGCTTTCTTTTCACGAGTCCCTTATTTCATTATTCCACTGTCTAGGAACTACAGTGAATCTTGTAAGTTCCCATATCAGTTCCTCTCAGCTGCTTGCATTTATCAGTCGTAGCTTGGATTCTTTAACACGTAGATAGTCTTCAAATGGGCAAGATATGCTTCCCTTCAATCCAAGGTTCTTTTTTTTTTCTAGATTGTTAAAGTTTCTGACCATCTATGCCTCAAGACAAGTGAGTTTCATGTCAGCTACAGTACCAATGGTCCCTATGCCAGTTCCACATGCACATGTTAATAGGTGTTAGGAGATCAGTGATATCTGGTTTTAGACCCAGTATCTTACCTTACATGGATCTCCACAGTCTGTAAGTTGCATCTACAGTGGTGGATGCACTTTCCCTACTTAACTGAGGTCACCTCCTTTCTCACACCCACTCCTTTCACAGCAGTCACCATGGGCATTTCTCCCATGTGGTGGTGGGTGGAGCATTACAATGGGCTGATGCACTTTCTCTACTTAACTGAGGTCATCTCTGTAGATCAGATTGCAAGTGAAGTGTGCTATATCTTTAAGAAGCATGTCAAGGCTGTGTGTGCACATATAAATTCCAGACACATGCACTCCCTAGTGCCATTTTGCAGCCACACCCAGAGCATGCGTGATCTCAGTTGTTAGTTTGTATACAAGTTACTTAAATTAAAGTCAGTAAGCCTATATAGAAATGTGTTTATATAGAATAAGGCTGCTTGAACAGAACCCACAAAGACTCGTATATTGTGTCCAAAGTAGGAGAGTGACATGGTGTCGCAACCGGGATTGAAGAGAATGAAATCTAGAGCCATGAGGTGCACAGACAGTGAAGGTAAAACCAAGAGACATGAGCACAAAAAGAGCCAGAAAAGAATCAAAGGTAATGAAAAGTAGCACGGGCTATTTATTTGTTAAGAGGGAGAAAACGGGGCATTGCAAGGGCATAAACTGCATTACTGAGCAAGCAGAAGGCACAAAAAGGTTGTTGGCTAAAAAGAATGTTTAGAATAAAGGTATTTGATGAAATATGAGTATGTTTAAAGATAAAATGGGCATGTTTAAATTAAAGCGAGTGTGTTCACAGCAAAACTGGACGTGGTTTAGAGTAAAACAAGCACAAGAAAAGTATTAACCAAACAACGTAGAAATTGAGAATAAAAAACACACCAAACAGCCAGTAAGTAGCAGCAATTCTCCTTTATCATCTCAAGACCTGGTACCTCGGCATCTCGCCTTCAATGGGTCACAATACATTACAAAAAGTAACAGTCTTTATACATAAATCAATTACATCAATTATTCAATTAATTAAACAATTAACTTCAAAAATGGAGGGAAAAAATATTTTTAAATTATTATTTTGAATAGCTTATATATTTTTTATATAAAAAATATCCCAATACATTAACTAATTCCCAAAATTACTAAAAACTTTCATATTAATAATTAATAATATATATATATATCTCTCATAATAATATGTGAATTATGAAATATAACATACAAAATGAACATTATGATTGTATTTTGATAGGTTCAACAATGAATTAATTCTTCAAATACTTAATTCTAAGTTCAGGCCAAAAGGCCTTAATGTATTAAACTTCAGAATCATCCTAGTTTCAAGTTCTAACAATTTATCACAAATATTGTCACCCTTAGTGCAATGAGGTTTGCCTAATATACTAAATTTTAAACAATCAGATTTTCCCTCATGTATCTCACAAAAGTGCTTCGCAACCGGACTGAATGCACTTGAATTCTTAATGTCTCTTAAATGTTCTAAGATTCTCAGTCTTACCAGAAAAGTATGTTGGGCATAAAAAGAGCTTAAATGAACAAAACAAATATAATAAGGCAAAACGAAAAAAGGGCACATTAAGCCAAAATAAAGCAAGGTGACTACATGTGTTATGGCAAAGTGCTATGTTGTGGCATAACTACGACTTTGTATTGTATCAAGGGCATAACTAAAGTTATTTGAAGCATCTCAAAGTGTGTAAAAGTGCTTACAGTGTGTGCTTATTAATGTGCATGTGTTTCAAAGAGTTTCTTGTGTGCAAAGTGCAACTGTTTCGTGAAATACAGTCAAAGTATAGCCATTTTGAAAAGTTTCTTGTGCTGGGTGTGTCTATTTGCAAACTGCCGCCATTACAGTGTGTGTCTTGCACTGTAAAGAGTTGTCTAGCAAGGTACTGCTATTTTCGGGACATTTCAGTGCGCTGTATGCAATTATTCGCAAAGTGCAACTACTTCAAAATGTTATCGAGTTTTGAGCAAGAGAAGCCCAGTTTGTTTGCATTTATTTGATGTTTTTTACACTGATAAGAAGTGATTTCTTGCAAAGCAATCCTACAAGAATATTACAGTTCCCGAGAGTTTATTTCACTCACATCGAAAAATTGTTTGAGGTGTTTCTTGGCAAAATGATGATAAATTACTTTAGTGTTTAGCCTTCCAAGTGATATTAAGAGTGTTAAACTGCCCAAGAAATGTATTTCCCAAAGTCCAGTTGTTCAAAGGTACTATAAGTTCGTTCATTAGCATTATTTTGAAAAGCCCAAAAGAAATAAATTCGGATACAAATGCTGCATACATTTCAGGCATATGTGCATGAGTGTATGTTTGTGCTTATTTGCAAACTCCTTCACTGGTATGTGTTAATATGGCAGACGGATTTTGAAAACCGCTGCCACTTGTGTTTGATCAGAATATTGCAAGGAACTGGAGAATATTTGAGCAAGAATACAATATTTTTATGCAAGCAGCTTATGCAGATAGAGATGCACGCACCAGGGCATTCATTTTGGTAAACCTAGCTAGGTCAGAGGCCATAGAAAGAGAGCATTCATTTATGTATGCACTTGCAGTATATGAAGGAGAAGGTGAAAATTGTCGTATTGTTGTACAGGCTGAATCAAGGGAAGACCCCAAATGTTTGAAGCGCAAGTTCAGAGAAATGTGTAACCCTCAGACAAATATTACATTAGAGAGGCATTTGTTTTACATGAGAGATCAGAAACCAGGAGAAACATTTGCAGCTTATATAACTGTCCTGAGAAATACAGCTAAAATGTGTCAGTTTGGTGACTTAAAAGATGAGCTGATAAAGGCCAGGCTTGTGTGTGCTATTAACAGTGCTGCCATGAGAAAGATTTTATTTCGTGACAGTGATTTAATTTTGAGTAAAGCCATTGAGATTTGTCAAATCCATGAGGTGACAGAAGAACACATGAGTATGCTTGCGAGTGACAAGAGCATGAGTTCAGTTTGCTCTAGAGCAAATGTAGATAGCATGCAACACGTGGTAGACACAAGATTTCTGGGGAAGACTGGTAGCTTTTCAGCAAGTTTTAAGAAGGGAATATGCTCCAGCTCAGTGCAGTATAAGCATGAATCAGCAAAACCCAAGTCCAGCTTTATTGATAACTATCGCAGTTGTGGTGCAAATCATGAGTCTAGAAGAAAGAAGTGCTTAGCATATGGTCAGCAGTGCTACAAGTGTAAAAATTGGAACCACTTTCAAAAGTTTTTAAATCAAGTAAGCGTTGCACAGTTGTGAAGAAAGCTCACACAAAAATAGCATGTTGATTAAGTAGAGCCGAGGCATCAGTGCTTGATGAAAGAGTTGATATAGTGAATTCATTCAAAGTGTTTTGTCCTCTCCAGATTAATGGAAAATACACAGAGCTTAAAGTAAGCACTGGTTCAAAGTGTAATGTTGTATCAGCAGACACATTTGCTAAATTGAGAATTAACAAACAACTCAGTATAGTCAGAAGCATGAGACTTGTTGCTTATGGAGGTGAAGAAATTCAAACCGAAAGTTCAGTGACGCTTTCATGTTGTTTGGCTAAAAACTGTTACAATTCGTTATTCTATGTAGTCCGAAGACCAGTGCAATCTTTATTGGGTCTCAAAGATATTTTAAGAATAAATCTCCTTTCTTTTGCTAAAGAAGTCAGTCATGTAAGTGCATTTCCGAGTTCTAATTTTTCTGATGCCATTTTCTCAGAATATACCGATGTTTTCGAAGACAAGTTAGGCAAACTTGCAGTTGTCTATTCCATGAAGTTAGACCCAGAGGTCACTCCCGTAGTCAGACCAACAAGAAGAGTTTCGATAGCTATGCAGGATAAATTTAACATTCAGTTGGATAAAATGGTGCAGCAAGGTGTAATTTGACCGGTCACAGAACCAACTGAACAGGTAAGCTCACAAAAAAGGCTCAGACGAAATCAGAATATGTATTGACCCAAGAGATCTGAACAAAGCATTAAAGAGACTGTATCATCCAATGTGCACAGTCGATGAGGTTGCAGCCTTAATACTGAATGCCACTGTTTTCTCTGTCTTGGATGCAAAGAGTTTATTTTGGCAAGTGATGCTTGATTGCAAATCTTCATTTCTAACTACTTTTGGTACTCCGTTTGGCAGATACAGATTCCTAAGGATGCCATTTGGAATAAATTCTGCAAATGAAATCTTTCAGCGTGCAGTGGAGCAATTTTTTCGGATTATCCTTGTGCCATAATATTAGATGATTTATTGGTTGGAAGCATTGGTGAAGCAGAGTATGATAGAAATCTCAAGAAAGTTCTAGATAGAGCATGTGAAGTACACTTGAAGCTCAAATTCAGACTTACAGAAGTGACTTGTGTAAGGCATTTGTTCACAAGTACCGGCTTGAGACCTGACCCGATCAAGCAAACAGCTATTCTTGAGATGTCAGCATCAGGTAATGTACAAGTTCTACTTTGTTTTCTAGGCATGGTCAACTATTTTGGCAAGTTTATACCAGACTTCAGTGAGTTGATAGCACCTTTAAGAGAGCTAACACGCAAAAATGTGGTATGGTCATGGCTGGAACAGCACCAGAAGGCATTTGAAGACCTTAAGCAGAAAAATTGCCTCCCCACCTACATTAAGATACTGTGATATAAACAAACCAGTTACTCTGTCCTGTGATGCTTCAGAATTTGGTCTTGGCTCAGTCATACTTCAAGAGGGCCAAGAGGTCAGACCAGTAGTCTATGCATCTAGAACACTAACCCAAATTGAGATGCAGTATGCTCAGATTGAGAAGGAACATTTGGCAGTAGTATTTGAATGTTCTAAGTTTCATGATTATATTTATGATCGAGCTATTCAGATTGAGACTGACCACCAACCTCTAGTTACTATTCTAAAGAATGTATTCCGCTCATACCTCTCAACCATACCGAAATCCTCTGTAAATAACTGTTTTGAGGGCAAAATATTGGGGTGCCACGAATTACCGAGTGACCCCTTTAATTTCCATATTTCCTGTTTTTTTTTTTTACTCCTGATGTCATCACATGCAGGATGCGATGACGTCAGGCTCACAAGGCTGCCCAATCAGTTTAAGCACATCTTTCTTCCCCTGGCTACTTCCAGGTAAAAAATTTAATTTAGAGGCTATGCTGGAGAAACTTAATTAATGGTTGCTATGTGCTAGAGAAACAGCATCGGCATTTCACATTAATAGCAGGAGTCAGGAGAAACTTTGCTGCTACTCTGTACATTAATGGCTGCTTTACTGTTATGTTTTGCAATTGGCAGGTGAAACTTGTTTGCTGCTAATGGCTGCTATGTAGTGAGCATTACATTTATGCTTATTTTTTTAATGGGAGAAACTGTTAAACAGCTGCTATCTATGTAGTGTAGGAGATTGTGTGATTTTTTTTTTTAATGGGAGAAATGCTTAACGGCTGCATCCAGCTCAACTTGCAGTGTGTTTACTGTTATGTTTTGTTAACGGCAGGAGAAACTCATCTGCTGCTAATGGCTGCCCAGGGTAGTGAACATTACATTTACTCTTATTTTTTTTAGTGGGAGAAACTGTTAAATGGCTGATATGTAGTGAGCATTAGGAGAAAGTCTTTATAGCTGCAGAACTTGGAAATTCTTAATGGCAGCAGTGTGTGTGCTATGTAGTGAGCATTAGGAGATTAAATGGGATATATTTTTTTAATGGGAGAAACGCTTAATGGCTGCATACAGCTCAACTTGCAGTGTTTATGTTATGTTTTGTTAATGGCAGGAGAAACTCGTTTCCTCTCAACTACTTTTTACCTTATCTTGCGTTTGACTTTTCCTGTGTTTACTGTGAAAACAGACTGTTGTTGTTGTTGTTGGTCTTTTCGGCTTTTCCTGGTTAGGGGTCCCCACAGCGGCACTCCGGTCCACTAATGATTGGCAGTCGCTTTTTATGGTGCCGAGTTGTCAGCCTGATGCCCAACCTTCAGCAAAGGCACACCCATTCACACATCTTTCGGAGGCCACTCAACCGTGGGGAGGACATGCAGACTCCACACAGAAGGCACTCCAGACCTATAACCTGTACAATTCAATTGATTATGCAAGCAATCTTTAAAATGTGTCCCTGGTTTTGCGCCTTTGTAGTCCCCCCCCACCCCAATAAATTTTGTCTTTTTCCAGATTTCTTGTGCTGCATATTTCTTTAGGGGAAGACCAGTTTAGTGCTAGTTATGCCAGGTCTGTTTGTGTTAGTTGCACAACAGGTAGAATACTTGCTTTTGATGCAGAAGGCTGTGGATTCTACACCCACAGTATGCAGATGGATTGCTGATACTGTACTGTGTTGTACTTTTAAAGGGGGTGGATGCTGCAGTCCTGAGAATGTCCTCTTTGGCAGAGATACCTAGTAAATATGAACTTATCAGTTTGCCATCCATTCCATGTTGCAATATTACTAGCTTATCATTTTTTTTTAAATGTAACGTAGGCAATTTATTCCTCAAGGGCAACAGGCACTTTATTTGCAGATGAAACAATGAAATATAAAGTTGTTTGCTAGCAGTAAACTGTTCATTAGTTACAGATCATGCAGATCTCTTTAATGTGGAATTATTTAGATGACTTTTACTTCTGCAGAGATTGTGCATATTTACCGATACTTATGAACTGTAGAAGTTTGAGTAGACTTTTATTATGGAAATGTTCAGAACTGGGCAGTTTGGACATTATTGATTCATGCATTTTATTTCATTGCTTAATGGAAAATTGTTCAAAATAATAAATGTAAAACGCGCTCTAACAAGTGTGCTGTATTATACAAGGAATTAATTTAATACAGTCAGGAAGGTGTATCAAAGAACGCATGTACGTTTCATGTGCAAGGGGCCTATGATTTGAAAACGGCCCAGATGCATTTTCTTTGGTTGTGAGTAGTGTAACCTATATCTTGATCTCATCTCCCCAGGCCTCCTATGAAAAGGAGCATTGTTTTGCCCAGATGGATCATCCCAGGAAACAAATGCAAAATAAAATAAAAAGAAAAATGTTCATGTTTCAATGAATGTGAGTTTCAAGGGCAGAGAAGTTTTAATGCTATGTTTGTTTTCATTGTGAGACTTTATTGCTTTATTTAGCAATGTGTATTAGTGTTTGTGCTATAAAATGTGAAGTAAAAGTTTTAAATGAAATCCAAATAATCATTGTAGAAGTAAAGCAGTACACACATTACCGTGTTTATGGTAAATGGGGTAAAATAGCCAAGTAATGAGACATTGGAATGGCTGCAGGGGGGAGGGCTGTGTATTGGGGCCCCAGTTGACCACGATTTTGTGAGGGGGGAGAGTGGCAAACTCAAAGACAGCCCCGGGCAGCACAAACTCAAGCTACACCACTGATCAGTAGGCCATGGAGAATGACATTTGGAGGTGCTAACAAACTATAATATTCTTTTGCTAAAATTAGAATATTGCCTACCATTAAAACCCTACTTGTACCACAAAACCCACATACTGCAAGTCACTAAAAACAAAATCTTAAAGGTTCATCATCTTCTCCCTTCCCAGTGAACATCATTGCTACACATTTAAAAAAAAATGGTTACCATTTACTACAGGGTTTGTGGCCATACTTTGGTTGTCTGTCCAGTTTGCATTTGAAAGCTGGTATCCCACAATTCCTTTGGGGGTGGGTGGGGTTTCATAATTATGCATGCAACTTTCATGTTAATCAGCATACAGATTTGTACCTATTTTTCATGGGCCTTTGTCCAGATTTTTGATGTTTCCAGGTTGAGAGGTATGATTCCGCTCCAACGAGATTGCAAAGAATGATGTACATGAAAGGAAAATTGCTTTATCTGGCTGATACCTTATCCAGATCGCCTAGAAATGCAACAGAACTGCAGCAGAGAATTTACCACTAGACTTGATGAGCTGAGAGAACACAGTCAGACTGATCTAATTTTAGAGAAGCTCACTCACTACATTAATGTTGGATGGCTGTCAAAGCAATCTAGTGTACCACTTGAAGTGCAAACCTACTTTCCTTACAGAGATGAATTGTTGTTGGAAAATGGCATTATTTTTCAAAGGTCCTAAAATTGTTGTCCCTGCTTCCTTACAACAAGAATATATACAGATTTTGCATTGCGGCCACCCATGATCCACATCCACTAAGAAGAGCGAGAGAATTATTTTGGCCTTCATTACAACTAATACTTATCCATGCTCTATTGGATGGGGACATTCATCCCTAACCCTGGCCCTCAACATACCTATTCTGCAGGAAACACTAATCAAGATATAACTACTACCCTCTTACCAACCAAACCTGGCAACTCACTCTCTGTTGCTCATGTTAATATTCGTAGTATTTGTAACAAAATTGCTCAAGTTCATGTCCTCTTAGATGTCCACCGATTTGCATACTTTGCTTATCTGAATCATAGCTAAAACCAAACATTAAAGACAATGAAATTATCCCATCTGGGTATAATATTATAAGACATGACCGCCTAGCCAAAAAGGGAGGAGGAGTTGCTATTCTTTATAAAGCTAACCTTCAAATCAGTACTATATATCCCAGCCTTTCCCTAGACAATAGTACCGAAATTATTAGCCTAAAGCTTCAACTCAACAAAAATAAAGCCATAAATATTATTTGTACATATCTTCCCCCAGGAAATAACATTAACACGCTTGAAAACATCCTTAACTGGCTCTGCTCTAACCACCCACAAGAAACAATTATCCTAGGTGACATAAACATTGATTGGAATCAATCAATAAACCCCACCTCCCATATAAACCTATATGGCTTCTCACAACTCATTAACAGCCCTACCAGAACTAATAAAATCAATAACCATGAAACTACCTTAGATTGGATACTTACTAATAGCCCCCAACAAACCGGTACCCTTCCAGACGATCTAAGTGACCATTCACTAACCTACATTATTAGACATAAAACAAACCTAACTCTTCCTAACACTGTCCTAACATTACGTTCAAAAAAGCAATTTAACTCAGAACTCTTTCTAGCAGAACTAAAACAATGTAGTTGGTCTCCACTACAACATCTTCCCCTTAATGAAGCAGTAGAATACTTCAGTTCCACAATCCTATCCATTCTAGACCATCATGCACCTTTATGAACTATTAGAATCAAAGCTAAACCAGCCCCCTGGCTCACCAATGACACTAGGCAAATAATCACTCTCAGAAACAAATCCTGGGCAAAATGGCGCACTACTAGGAATCTGACTGACCACCAAACCTTCAGAGAACTTAGAAACAGTACAAAAAAAGCCATTCTGACAGACAAAAAGAACTATTTTCTCTTATCTCAACAAACCTCCAACAAGCAACCCAAACAATTCTGGACTAGTATTAACAATCTTCTTTCCCCAGGCCAATCTATCACCCCCAACCTACTAGGCTCCAACCCTGAAAATCCCTCACAAACAGCTAATGCCTTCAACTCTTTCTTCACAAATGCTATCCAAACTCTAGCTAGTCACCTATTCCCCAATACTGCAAACCTGCTTACATCTTCTGCTACTCTACCTCCTTCTTTTCATTTTGAACCAATTCCTACCTCCTTTCCTCCTCAAACTAAAACCTACCACCCCTTCTGCAGACAGACTCCCTGCTGAGTTCCTTCAAATAGGTGTCAAAGCTATCGCCTATCCCATCTCTATACTCTTAAACAGATCTATAAAAGAAGGAACTGTTCCTTCCATCTGGAAAATATCTCATATTATTCCACTCCACAAAGGTGGGAACTCCAATGACTTCTCTAACTACCGTCCTATAGCACTCTTATCCCCTCTTGCAAAAATATTGGAAAAATGCATACATAAACAACTACTAAACCACCTTCTCCAAAACAACCTACTTGCTACTTGTCAGCATGGATTTAGACCTTCCCACAGCACCTCCACTGCGTTGCTCCTTTACTAATTCTATCAACTATAACCGCAATAAAAATAGTCTATCATCTACAGTCTTCATTGACTTATCTAAAGCTTTTGACATGGTTAATCACCAACTTCTTCTGCATATTCTTATTTCTCTGTCACTTGATCCTCCCTCCATAACTTGGTTCACATCTTACTTAGAAGACCGACAACAGGCAGTTCTCTGGAAAAACTCACTATCTGATCACCTTCCTATCTCTGTAGGGGTTCCTTAAGGCTCTATCCTAGGCCCCCTTCTATTTTCTATCTTTATTAATGACCTGCAAACAGCTATCCCAAACACTACCTGCATTCAGTATGCAGACGACTCTACTATAATCTGTACAGCCACCTCTCAAACTGGACTCCAGTCTATTACCCAAAAAGCTTTTAACACTGTAGAACAATGGTTCTCTCAATGGTGCCTGCTCCTCAACCCTAAAAAAACTAAACTGCTACTCTTCTCACCAACCAGAAAGTCCTCCCCTCTTCACTTCACTCTTACTTCCAACAACGGTACTGTTATCTCTCCTGATCTTACCACTAAGCTATTAGGAATAACTATAGACAACAATCTCAACTTTGATTCTCACATCAACAATACAATAAAATCAGTTAACAAAAAAATAGGATCACTATATAGAATCAAACCCTTTCTCACTCCACTAGCAAGGACCACAATAGCTAGAACCCACCTAATCTCTACTCTACTCTATGCCTCACCCATATTCACCAATCTCTCTAAAAATAACCTCAATAAACTAATAGCATCCTATAATAATATTGCTAGATTTGTTACAGGATCTACTTTCAGAACCCATCACTGCCTGAACCTAAAACAACTAGGATGGCTTGAACTTCCCAACCACCTCAAACTCCAACAGCTTACAATAGTGCACAAGACCCTTTACCAACCTAGCAAAACCCCAATAGTTTCCAGTCTCATTACCCCTTACAATAACCTGAAACACCTGCGCTCTTCAAACAAACTTCTGATCCATACTACTAAAACTAACAATTTAGCAGGAGATTGCTTGTTCTCCAATGCTGTTGGAAAAATATGGAATAAACTACTCTCTGAGATTACATCTCTCACTTCACTCCCACTGTTTAAAAGGAATCTAAAACTGTATCTCAATAAACACTGGCTATGCTCTTGTACTAACCCAGACTAACCCTCTCTCCTCTTTCTTTTTTTCTTAATTGTTTCTCTTTCTTCTCTTTTCTTCTCTCCTTATATCTCTAATACCTTTCCCTTCACACCTCAATGCATTTTTATCAATTCTTTGTTAAATTTCATTGTAATTACTATGTATGATTTCAGTCTATACATTGTATTATGTAGTATTTGCTCACACATACACAAAAAAAAAAAAAAAACCACCTTACAATAATATTTGCTTTGCTACTTTATAAACCTTGTAATAAATATTGGAGCTTTTTTCCCCGGGCCTCTACTGAAAATGGACATATATCCAGCTAGACTAGCCCGGTCAACAAATGTAAAATAAGTAAAAATAAAAATAAATTACCAAAAGACATTGAAAAAGTACTTTCATCTTGTTCGGTATGCAATATTACTAGACCACATTTGCAAAGAGAACCACTTCAGCTAAGTCCGGTTAATGAACTACCATGATTAACAGTTGCAGCTGATATCTTTAAGTGGGACAATCAACACTACTTAGTTTTGGTAGACTCTTATTCGAATTGGTTTAAGATCAATCTGTTACCTTACCTAACATCTACTGCTGTTATTACTAAGCTGAAACGTCATTTCTCAGTTCATAGTAGTCCACACAGACTTCTTTCTGACAGTGGTACTCAGTTGACTAGCCAGTTTCAGAAATTTGCAAAAGACTGAGACTCTGTACATGTCACTAGTAGTCCTGAATATCCTCCGTCAAATGGTTTAGCTGATCTTGCAGTATAGAGTGCAAAGCAATTACTTGCATGACAGTACCGATGTGTTCTTGAATTTGCTTACTCTCCGAAACATACCTTGTGACGATATTCTTGGCTCACCTGCTCAGACACTACTTTCCAGGCAAACTAGAACTACGCTACCCATTACTTCCAGTTTGTTGAAGCCTAAACCTAAGAACAGCAAAACCATCAAGGCTCAATTGGTTAAGAAACATAATATCCAGAAATCTAGTTATGACAGATGGAGCAGATTACTTCGTCTGTTGAGGGAAGGTGAGACGGTACAAGTCCAGACAACAAAAGGGTTTGATCGAATTAGACAGATTACAGGCATCTGTGCTGAGCCAAGATCTTATTTGGTAGATTCCGAAGGTGTAGAATATAAGAGGAACTGTAAACATCATCTTCCTGTATCAGAATCCTCATCGCCATCACAACATTGTTTCTGTGATGCGAATTTAAAATCTAAGAGTGAATCAAACACTGTTTCCATACCTGATTGTGTTCAAAATTCTGATTCCATTCCAGAAAATGTTCCAGACATTCTACAGGTCAAACATTTTACAGGGACAGTTCCAGTTGCTAAAAGTAATTCCCAGTTTTATGTCACACAATATGGGCGAGTATCAAATCCAAGTGCGAAATACGCAGCAACGTAGACTTCATTGTGTGTGTGTGTGTGTGTGTGTGTGCGTGTGTGTGTATATATATATATATATATATATATATATATATATATATATATATATATATGTGTGTGTGTGTGTGTGTGTGTGTGTATGTGTGTACTTAGTATTGTGTAATACATGGCATGCACAAACCTGTACGTCCAGCTGGGAATCATCTAATGTCCTTCTCTCTAGCACTCCTCTGGAATTCTGTGCCATCTCCCGTCAGTACCACTAGCAGTCACTCCTCATTTAAAGCCTGGCTGCACTCACACCTCACACCTTACTTCACAATGGAAGTGCTCCTGTTCCCATCCTACCTAATTCTTCCTACACTTCGTCCTAGTCTCCTAAAACTTACTTGTGCCATTCACTGCCTCCTATAATTCTACATTCCCTAGTCAGGTATTTGACTAACTACTAAAACAGTTACCTATGCTGTTATTTCTTCCAAAAAAAAATATATTGCTATTTTACTGAATTAATCTGATGTATTTTATAAATGTTATTTTTTTTACTCTTACCATATTTACTCTGTATTCCTATGATGTAATCTAAAATGTTTATGTGAAATGTGTACTATGTATTTGTATTTTTCTGGAGCTTTTCTCCCCAGGACTCCATTGAAAACGGGCTCCTTTGTGGCCCAATGGACCATCCTGGCAAACAAACTGCAAATAAATAAATAAAAATAAAATAAATGACAAAAAAACTCTGATTTCTGCATGCTAAATAGACATAGTGTCATAAGATCTGTTCTCAAAGAGGGAGGATGTAGATCAGATTGCAAGTGAAGTGTGCTGTATCTTTAAGAAGCATGCCAAGGCTATACATGCACATATAATTTCCAGACACGTGCACTCCCTAGTGCCATTTTATAAGAGCAGCCACACTGAGAGGATGCATGATCACAGTTGTTAGTTTACATACAAGTTACTTAAGTTAAATTCAGTAAGCCAATATAGAGATGTTTGTATAGAATAAAGTTGCTTGAACAGAACCCACAAAGATTCCTCTATTGAGTTCAAAATAGGAGAGCGACAATCCCTTTCAGATACACACTCCTTTGGCAGCAGTCACCATGGGCACTTCTCCTGTGGTGGTGGTGGGAGCATGACAGTAAGCAGACTGTTCCTGTTATCTGGGCATTTTCCTAGGCAGATTTTGTACAACAACCTACTGTATATAAGTAGTCCTCCTGACTTTTCAGTATTCCTAAGGCTCTTTACTCCAGAGTGTGATTGCCGTCTGTTCCTACAACATTGAGTTCATTTTGTGCATCTTCAAGCAGGAAGGAACCTCCTCTTATTCCTGTTGTTGTAATGCCATGATTGTATGGGAATGAGTTATAACATCAGTTTTTTTTTCTGGTAGCCAGTTACATTCCATGAAAAGCCTACTCAGTATAGAATGAGCTCCATTGTTGTCTGCTGGATTCATCTTTAGTGGTCTCTCAGCCCACAGCCATGGTGGCTCAAAAATTGTTCTAACACACGAGAACACAATTTAATTCCCCAGAATGGAGTCTGGCAGGAGGTGCAAAGGAAGCATTGTGTCCCCATAGCCACTATTTTTATCAGTCTCTTTTACCAAGATTTCTTGTTCATCAGATCAGCAGTAAGTTATCTTGTATTCAGAATCCTTTGTGATCTGTATGTAAACTCCTCTCTCTTAACTGTTATGAGAATAAAAGCCAGAAAATTTAAACCAACACTAAGGCCACTTTTTGTACTGGTTGTAATCCAGCTCTGTTTTATGAAGATAAAATGGAATGGCATGACTTAAACATCGAGGCATCTCTTAATTCAGTTGTTTAATATATTTACATTTCTGGACAGTACTCTAATAGGGATATACAAAGTTCACAGTCTCTTAGCTGGCCTCCCTCAAGGAGCCAACACCATACATATAATTCAGTTGGCATATGAGAGTCCAGATGAAACAAACTCCACCCCTCTCAAGAAAGAAAAAGTTCATAAACCAGGTTTTTGCCACAAGTAAAAGCTCTGCTGGACTAATACAGTGTGGCTGATAATAATGACTGTGTTAAAAATACAGTGTTTGATGTAATATTAGTACACGTTTCTGAACAATATCCCAGAAACAAGTGCTGCATCTAATGTGAAGCCTTATAAGTTTACATTTGTAGAGCTTGATCTGAGAATATTAGACTCTCTGAAAACAGAATAGCTTGCTTAAGTGTATCTGTTACAGTAGATCCAAACAGTTTGAACTGTCATCCAACCAAAGGCTTCTGTTTTAGTGTCAGATTTCCTATTTTATCCACTGCTGCTACTACATCTTGTGCTAAATATATAGTCAGACAGGTGTACAAAGGCAATGAAGTAAGTGGTGGTGCCACTTTCACAAATAATGGAGTTTGAACTTAATCTGCTGTCTTGTCACATTAGAGTTGGTATGATAGGTGTAGGGGTGCCCCCCCCATGCGAGTTAAGGGGAAGCTTGCCTTCCATAAAAAAGTATACTTTGAGGTTTTCTGAATGTGGCTTTTAGCAGTTTCATTTTATGGTACATTCACTTGCTGAAATTTCCTTTGGTAAGTTGACATAAATCTACTATTTGTCAAGCAAGTCAAGTTCCACTGTGGTTGACAGATGTGTGTATGGCCACTATCTTTCTAGTCTGTGGCCACTATCTGTAGATCAGAGTGTAGCGTGTGTATGCTATATCTTTTAGAAGCATGCAAGCCTGTGCGTGCATGTGTATATTCCAGACACATGCAATCCTTGGTGCCATTTTGAAGAAGCAGCCAGTGTATAAGCATGTACAATCACAACAGTTAGTTTGTATATGTTACTTCATAGTCAAATAAGCTTTACAGTAATGTGTTTGTATAGAATAAAGCTGCTTAAACAGAACCCGCAAAGACTTGTTTATTCGTGTACCAACACAAAAGCGACATGGTGTCAGAACTGGGATGAAAAAGAACTAAACATGTGGAGCCATGAGATGTAAAAGTGACAGCTTAGGTAAAACCAAGAGAAAACACCGTGAACATAGCCGGAAGGAATAAAAGGTAATGACAAGCAACACAAATTATTTAGCAAATACAACTTAAAAAAAACAAAAAAAAAAAAATAAAATGACAAAATACCACCGATCCAAGAAGTAAGCGAATTTAATGAAACATTAAATTTGCTTACTTCTTGTATCGGTAGTCTTGGTGGTATTTTAACACAAATTATTTACTCGATGCAAAGAGGGAAGAAAAGCCATTACAAGGGCGTAAACCACAGTATCAGGCAAGCAGAAAACTCAAAAGGTTTAACTAAAGAAAATGTTTAAGATAAAAGTGTTTGATGAAACAAATGTGTTTAAAGTACAAAATGAGCATGTTTAAGGCAGAAAGAGTGTGTTTAAGGCAGAACTGGGCATGTTTAGAGTAAACCGAGCACAAAGAAAGTTCTCTGAGCATGAGAAAGAAAAGGGGCCCAGTAGAAATGAATACAAAGTAAGGTGACTGCTATATTGGGCAAAGTGCTGTGTTTGGGCATAACTACGACTTTGTTTCATATCAAAAAAGTAACTAAAGTCATTTGAAGTATCTCAGAGTATGTAAAAGTGCTTACAGTTTGTGCTTATTACTGTGCATGTATTTCAAAGACTTCACTCTGTGTGGAGTGTAACTATCTCGTATAATTCAAGTGAAGCCTGGATGTTTGAAGAAAAGTTCTTGTGCTGGGTGTGGTTGTTTCCAGAGTGCTGCCATTACAGAGTGCTTCTTGTACTGTAGGAGTTACCTGGCAAGGTGCTGCCATTTTGGGAACATTTCAATGTATTGCACCTAGTTATTTACAGAGTACATACATCTCAAAAGGCACTGAATTTGGGCAACCAAAATTTGATTGTTCCCGTTATGCAATTGGTTAACAAGTTTCATGTATTAAAGAAAGGTGTTTCTTATAAAAGATTACAAGAATGTTTCAGTGCTCGTGAATTGCTTACTTGCATTACAAAGTTCTCAAATGTTTCTTAAAGCGACGACTTTAATAAGTGATGGTGCGTGAATGTTCCATGCCAGCCTCTAAAGATAAATTTCCAAGCAACTACTTTCGCATTTTTGTCTTTACCAATTCCGATAAAGTAATAATGCATTACTGTTCCATGCCTGCCTCTATCGGTAAATTTCCAAGCAACTACTTTAGGAATTTTGCCTTTACCAATTCAGATAGCCGATGATTCAGCATTGTTGCCTTTACTTATCGAAATTCATAAAAGCATCGCAAAGTTCTGGAAAGTATTCCATAGCAGTAAATAAGTTGAAAAGCTATTCTACTGAGTTTCGTGAAGCATTAAGAAATTTAAAAAGTTGTTTTGCAAAGTACAGTAAAGCATTGAGAAAGCTAAAAAGTTACTTCGTAAAGCACAGTGAAGCATTAAGAAATTTGCAAAGGTCTTTCGCAAAGTGCAATAAAGCTTTGAGAAGCCCGAGAGGTTTATTTCACAAAGTCCAGTCAATTGAAAGCACTACATGGTTATTCATTCAATACCGACAAGTGCAAAGAAGGAAAGTGTGGCTGTAAAGAAAGAGTGCTAACCAAATTGAATGTTCATACCAATTACCTATGTGCGTGTGTGTGTGTGTGTGTGTGTGTGTGTGTGTGTGTGTGTGTGTGTGTGTGTGTGTGTGTGTGTGTGTGTGTGTGTGTGTGTATTTGGACGTATTTGCAAGATCCGTTGCTAGTATGTGTTAATATGACAGACGGATTTAGAAAACCACAACTGCTTATGTTTGATCAGAATATTGCAAAGAACTGGAGAATATTTGAACAGAAGTACGATATTTTTATGCAAGCAGCTTATGCAGATAGAGATGCATGTGCAAGGGCATTTATTTTGTTAAATCTAGCAGGATCTGAGGCTATAGAAAGAGAGCAATCATTCATCTATGCACCAGCAGTGTATGAAGGTGAAGGTACAGACTGCCATATCATTGTGCAAGCTGAATCCAGAGAAGACCCAGTGTTTAAAGCGTAAGTTCAGAGACCTGTGCAATCCACAGATGAACATTACATTAGAGAGGCATTTGTTTTACACAAGAAATCAGAAGCCAGTGGAAACGTTTGCAGCTTATATAACTGACTTGAGGAACAAGGCTAAAATGTTTGGTGACTGGAAAGAAGAGCTGATAAAGGATAAACTTGTATGTGGTATTAATAGTACTGCTGTGAGGAAGATTTTGTTTCATGACAGTAATTTGACACTAAGAAAAGCAATAGAGATTTGTCAAATCCATGAGGTGACAAGCACATGAACATGCTTACAAATGACATAAGCATGGTTTCAGTAAGCTCCAGGGCGAAGGTAGACAGTATGCAATACATGGCAAGCAGAAACAGGCCTAAGCAAAGAGCAGCCATAGGAATTCCGAAGAAGGTGCCAAGTGTTCCAGAAGAAGTGCAAGCTCCACCACCATCTCATTGCCACACAAGCGTGAGTTAGCAAAATCCAAGTCTAGCTTTATTGTTAACTGTCGAAACTGTGGTGCAAATCATAAGTCTGAGAGAGAGAAATGTTTAGCATATGGTCAGCTGTAAGTGTAAAGAAATGGAACCACTTTCAAAAGTTTTGCAGATCAAGAAAGTCTCACACAGTTATAAAGGTCTTGCAAAAAAAAAAAGTTGATCAAGTAGAGCCAAACTTTCTTTGTAGATAGTGTACCAGTGCTGAGAGAGAGAGTTAATGCCATAAACTTATTAACAAGGAGTGAAGTGTTTTGCACAGTTCAGATCAATGGGAAATCCACAGAGCTCAAAGTAGACACTGGATCAAAGTGCAGTGTTATATCAGCAGATACATTTGCAAAAGTAAGAACCAACGAACCACTCAATTTAACCAGCAGTGCGAGCCTTGTTGCATATGGAGGTGAAGAAATTCAAACTGAATTTAATCCTTCCATGTTATTTGGCTGAGAACTGTTACTACTTATTATTTTGTGTAGTCCAGCAACCAGTGCAATCTTTAGTAGGTCTCAAAGATAGTTTGAGAATGAATCTATTTTCTTTTGCTAAAGAAGTTCATCATGTGAGTGCAGTCCCAAGTTCAAGATTTGCAGAAGTCATTTTCTCAGAGTATGCTGACATTTTCAATGTCAAGTTGGGCAAGCATCCAGTTGTGTATTCTATGAAATTAGACCTTGAAGTCGCTCCAGTAGTCAGATCAGCAAGAAGAGTTCCGATAGCTATACAAGATAAAGTCAAAGTACAGTTGGACAAGATGGTGCAGCAAGGCATGATTTGTCCAGTCACAGAACCAACTGAAAGGGTGTCAGCAGTGGTAGCTACTCACAAAAAAAGGCTTGGATGAAATCAGAATATGCATTGACCCTAGAGATTTGAACAAAGCATTAACGAGGCTATATCATCCAATGCACACAGTAGAGGAAGTCGCAGCTCTAATACCAAATGCTACTGTATTTTCTGTTTTGGATGCAAAGAGTTCATTTCGGCAAGTAATGCTTGATCTCAAATCCTCATTTCTAACTACTTTTAGTACCCCGTTTGGCAGATACAGATTTCTAAGGATGCCATTTGGAATAAATTATGCAAGTGAAGTTTTTAAGCATGCAAAGTAACAAACTTTTTCAGGTTATCCTTGTGCCATAATAGTAGGTGATCTGCTAGTTGGAGGCGATGGTGAAGCGAGCATGACAGAAACCTCAAGAAAGTTCTAGATAAAGTAAGTGAAGTAAATTTAAAGCTCAATTGTCTGAAGTGCAAATTCAGACATCCAGAAGTAGCCTACGTAGTACATTTGTTTACAAGTACAGGCTTAAAACCCGACCCAACCAAACAGCTATTTTAGAGATGTCAGCACCTGATAATGTGCAGAGTTTACAGTGTTTTCTGGCTATGGTCAGCTATTTAGCCAAGTTTATGCCAGATTTCAGTGAGTTGACAGCACCGCTAAGAGAGCTAACATGAAAGAATGTTGTATGGTCAGAAGACAATTTGATGACCTTAAGCAGAAAATTGCTAACCTCCTATGTTAAGGTACTATGATGTGAATAAACCAGTTCTGTCCTGTGATGCTTTTAGTTTTGGTCTTGGTGCAGTTATTCTACAGGAGGGCAGACCAGTAGCCTGTGCATCTGGGACCCTTACTCAAACTGAGATGCATTGTGCTCAAACTGAGAAAGAACTTCTAGAAACAGCTTTTGCATGTTTTAGGTTTCACAATTATATTTATGGTTGAGCTTTTCAAACTGAGAATGATTATAAGGCTCTGGTTATTTTTCTTAAGAAACCTATGCGTTCTGCTCTGGTGAGATTACAAAGAATGATGTTCAAATTGCAAAAGTACAACTTCAAAATGGTCTACACTAAAGGTAAATTGCTTTATCTGGCTGATACTTTAACCAGATCGTCTAGAAGTACAACAGAACTGCTTGATGCTGAAAATTTTGACTTTGATGTAATGTGCGTAATTTTTCCACCACTAGACTTGATGAGTTGAGAGATCACACTAGGGCTGATCAAATTTCACACAAGCTCAATTACTACATCAGTGTCCGATGGCCGTCATAACTATCTAGTGCATCACCTGAGGTGCAATTATACTTTCCCTACAGAGATGACTTATTGATAAAGGATGATAAAATTATTGTTCCTGCCTCATTACGGTATGAATGCATTCTGATTTTGCATCGTGACCACCCAGATTTATCATCCACTAAGAGAAGGGCTAGAGAACTAGCATTTTGGCCTTCATTATCCAGAGACATTGATGGTGTTCTTTCTTCTTGTTCAATATGTAATAGAACCAGAGCACATTTGCAAAAAGAACCACTTCAGCTAAATCCAATACCTGAACTACCTTGGTCTACTGTTGCAACCGATATCTTTGAATGGAATAATCACACTATTTGGTTTTGGTGGACTCTTACTTGAACTGGTTTGAAATTGATCTGCTACCAAACTTAACCTTAACAGCTGTTATCACTAAGCTTAAACATAATGTTTTAGTTCACAAGCTTTATTCTGACAATGGTACTCAATTTGCTACCCAGTTGTTTCAGAAATTTGCGAGAGAATGGGACTTTGTACGTGTCACAAGTAGTCCTGAATATCCTCAATCCAATGGTCTAGCTTAATGTGCAGTATAGAGTGCAAAGCAATTACTTGAAAAGTCAAAGCGTGACAATGCTGATGTATCCTTGAATTTACTTAATCTCAGAAACATACCTTGTGACGATATTCTTGGCTCACTTGCTCAAAGACTACTTTCCAGACAAACTAGAACTACGCTACCTATTTCATCAAGTTTGTTGCAGCCTAACTCTAAGAACAATAAAGCCATCAAGACTCAATTGTTGAAGTGTAATATCCAGAAATCTAGTTATGACAGATTGAGCAGATTTCTTCATTCGTTGAGGGAAGAAGACTGTACGAATCCAGACAACAAAAGGTTTTGATTGAATAGGACAGATAACAAGCATCTGTGCCGAGCTGAGGTCTTATTGGATAAGCTTCAAGGGTGTAGAGTATAGGAGGAATCACAGACATCATCTTCCTGTACCAGAATCATCACCATTGCAATCACAACATTGTATCTTGTGATGCAAACTCTAAATCAAAGACAGTCAGGTATTGTTTCCAGACCAGTTTGTGTTCAAAAGTCTGATTCTGTTCCAGAGAGTAATTCAAACATTCCACAGGTCAACCATTTTGCAGAGACTGTTCCAGTTTCTAAAACTGATTCTTAATTTTATGTCACACGATATTGACGAGTTGCTAAATCCAGTGTGAAATACACAGCAACGTGGATTTGATTGTATATAGATGTGTACCTAGTATTGTATAATGCATGTCTGAATGTCTCATGACAAATTGCATGTCTATTTCTCAAAGGGAGGACATGGATTTGAGTGTAATGTGTGTACGATGTCTTTAGGAAACATACGAGGCTGTGCGCGCACGTATATATTCCAAACGTGCAATCTCTAGTACAATTTTGAAGAAGCAGCCAGTGTGTAAGCATGTTCATAGGTTCATAGGTAGGTACTAGGCTGTTGGCCCTAGGGCTTGTATAAACCTAGCCAAATGGTACCCTGGCTTTCACCACCCAAGAAAATAATTTTCCTGTGCCCCTGTCGAGCAGAGCCACAGAAGTGATCCCCGGGGTGAATTTCCTATCTCCCATCCAGTCATCAAGATTTTTCTTGAAGAGTGCTAATGGGGAACTTTGTTTGATATAGATAGGTAGTTTGTTCCAGAGTATGGGAAGACTCTGGGGCAGGAGTCTATCCCTACATCATGTTCTGTTTATTGTGGTGACAAGGTTTAGGTCCCTAGAACGTGTAGCTTGGAGGTATTGGGATTTGTTTAGGTGTAGCATGTCCAACAGCTCTGGGTTTGACATAGCTTTGTATGTTAGGCAGCGATCGCCTCTGAGTAGGCGATATGCGACAGAGTAAAGCTGGAGTTTTTTGAGACGGTCTGCGTAGGGCATCTGTTTGAGGCCGGTAATCCTCTTTGTGAGGTATTTCTGCAGCCTTTCTAGTTGTTGTAGATGTCTTGCGAGGTACTTACCAAAAGAGGCTTTGTACTCTATGATGGGTCTAATGAGTGATGAGTAGAGGGGAACAATGACCTCTTTTTTCCCGGATGAGGTGTGCCACGTAGGAGGATTTCCTGACTAAGCTTTACAGTAGTGTCAGTATAGAATAAAGCTGCTTAAACAGAACCCATGAAGACTCGTTTGTGTACTAGCACAAAAGTGACACTATCTTTCTAGTCTGTGGTCTCAGCATGACCCTCAGCAGTGCTTCTCTTGCTTGAAATTCACCCTAACTACCTAATGATACAGGAACTGCCTTCTGTAATCGTACATTTTGTAGGACAAACTTTAATAATGGAGCCCTACTTGTATAGGCCCATATTTCCACTTTCAAAACTGAGGAGGAAAATGGTAAGACCATAGTAGAGCAGCATGAACAAAGTGGGATCTCATACTACAGGAAATGAAAAGCATCTTAATGGGTCTTTTTTCTGTAAAGAAAATGGCAGCCACCAAAAGATGTCTAACCATGACAAACTAAATCTTCAGTCAACAAAAGGATCGGAACAAGACTGAAAATGTGAAATCCAGACTGCCAAAGTTTCCTACATATTTGCCATTACTGCAGTCAACACATTTCAATTATATGGATTATACAGAGAGAAATTAGGGAGCTTTGCACCGATGCCAATTTCCAGTTTGCATTGATGACTTTTTCCAGCTCCCATTCACATTTCCAGTTCCACAGACTTGTCTGTCAACATTAGATCTTGTACAAACCCCACTTACCAGCAGAGTAACCTTTTGGCTATGATTAACATATCTAAACCGACACACTTGGAATGTATATGCTATCTCTGTTAAGTTTGTAAGGGCCACCAGTGTCAGTGGTAGAGGTAACTGAGATGGAAGTGTCACAAGCCCCTGATTGGATGTCACTATTGACTTTGCCAGAGAGAGAGCATGGTGTTCACATGGAAATTTTGGGCACTATTGCTTACCTAAAGATTTTTGGTCCCTTCCAGATAGGATCTAAGCTACGATGTGACCAAGATTGGAGGCTTTGCAGTGTGTGTCCTTTTACTGGCCACTCTCTCTTGCTTACATGATGCTGGCAGTTGCAGACCAGGTATCACTATCAGTACAAGTGCCAGCAGTAACCTCACCAGCAGCACTGGATGCTATACTGATACACTCTGTACAGGTGGAGGGAAGCAAGTCATAGTACAGGTGTGACACTCTGTACAGGTGGAGGGAAGCAAGTCATAGTACAGGCAGTGTCACACCTGGAATTTCTGTTGCTTCTTTCTCTTCATCAGTTTGTTGTAGAATGAAGAAAAGGAAAGATAAAGAGATCTCGCAAGTCTGCACATTACACATATTTTCTTCCACTTGCTGGCATTGAGGGTGTTTTTCCCTGACTGGTTACTCACCAGATTTCTGTGACTACAATTTGAAGAAACCAGCAGCTAAATCCTGTCAGTCCCCAGAATCTTTAAAGATGAACTGCCAGTTGGAGATTTTCTAAATTGAGGTGAAAGATTGGCAACTTGCCTGTTGTGGAGCTGAATGTACCCATATATATATATATATTCATGTGTTGGTAGAGGCCCCCTTCCCCCATCATTTATGGCTCAAACTAGGATTTATTGACTGCATTGTGGCATTTTCCTGGTATGATTTACTCAAGAAGGCTAGCATGATTTATGCTTTCTTAGAAAACAGGCCTTATCGTTTTTAGAAATATTTTATGTTGATACATTTTCCCAAGTTCGTGGCTTTAGGACAAACTACAGTTCTTGAATGCAGATCCCCCTGGCTGTTTCTCAGATTTTCACTGCTTCTGCCTGCCTGCCTACTGTTGCTATTTAAGACATGCTGTTTGTGAGCTGTGAGTGTTTGGCAGTTGTTATAGTTTTAACTTTGGTTGAAACCATACCTCCCAACTGTCCAAAATTTCACAGAATGTCATATTTATGCCAAATATTTTTGGTTTGTTCCTCATAAGATGTGTGTTTTTCTGGCAAATCATTGACGACTGAAGTCACTACATAAGGATACACTCTTTCAGAAAATGCATGATAATGCAAAACCTGTTGTTCCTGCAACTTTCTAGGTTTATTAGAGTGATATTTAAAATCTGTCACTGGTTGTGAGCCCTTTTCTCCCATTTGCATAATTTCTGGCTTTGTCCAGAAATCTTGTGTGAGGAGGTTGAAAGGTATGGGTGTAACACTGAAATCCTTTTATGTCCTAGCCTTTTTAATGTGTTTTAGTATTTGTATGTCCTACTTGTTTCTGCATCTTCCACTGCTTCTGCCTGTCTGCAGTTAGTTTTTAAGACATGTTCCATTGTGATCAGATTTTTCCTTTTGCTAACCCCTAGTGTGGAACACAAGATAATTTTGATCTTTACTAGTAAAGTATGTTATTGTAAGGTGGTATCTCAAAGTAATGCATTGAGGGAATGAGTGACGATCTGACAATTTCTGAGACTATGGATCTTTAGTAGAAAATAGACAGAGACAACATGTCACATTCTAAATGCAAACTGCCTGCTCGAGTTTTATGTGAATAAGAAACAGCTGTTTTCCAGCTTTGCTTTAGGAGGGTTGGGTGGTAGTCAATGAATTACCAGCTGCATTATCTTTTGCCTTCCCAAGATTTGCCACTTCTTATAAAATGCTACCATCAAAGATTATATCACTAAAGGCATGGCATGGCACAGAATGGTTACTTCCATTGATTGGTTTGGTTCCCAGTTTTTACCTTCACTAAGCATTATTGCTTGACCATGCTTCTAGAAGTTGGGATTCCTTATGCACCTTAGTACTTCTCGACTCAGCCTTCTGAACCTATGATGTCATGGCTGTCCTCCAGCTGCTTCCATCCTGTTGGATGTACTATTTACTATTCATACATATCTTAAACACAACAAGGAGGGCCCTCAGTGATGTTCTTCCTGTTTCACTGTTGCAGTCATTACATTTGGGTAATCTGCTGGCAGGTTGCCTTAGTCGGACTGAATTCCAAAGTCTTGGGTCTTGCGTCGGTTGCTGTCTCCTCTTCCATGACGTCAGGTCGTCAGGGGTATAAAACATGCAGCGGATGCCATTTTCTTTAATCTTTCTTGCCACGCGGTGCCCGAAGCAGAAGCATTTCGCAAGTGCCGGTCAGCCGACTACTGAAATATTCGTGTTTGAGTTTCAGAACCGAAGTCTTCACTAAAGCTAAGTACCCCGTTGGGGAAACTTTTTTCTTGCTTTTTACCGATGTCAGAAAAAGTTAATAATTGTATTACTTGTGGGAAGCAAATATCTCATATGGATTTCCATTTATACTGTATTCCTTACCTTGGCCCTAATCACAACGTGCCTGGCTGTCGGTTTTGTGCTAGATTTAACCAACGCACTATTAAGTGTCGGTATATTTTTGCATCAAAGTATTTTGGAAACAGATTTAACTACCCAGAAATGTCGTCAGATAGCAGTCCGACTACAGGAGCACATAAAAAACGCAAAGAAAAGGACAGAGAAAGGCAGTTGAGATCCAAAACCGACGACGAAGCTTCTCCTAATCCAGTCGCTGGTTCGCAGGTACCCAGTGAGGCACTTTCGCAGCCCCTGATTCCCGCTACCTTCGAGTCGCAGGTCTCTACCAACACCCATGTGGAGTCCGGTATGCTGCAAGATACTCAAGGTATTGGACCGACGAATGTATCTCCCTCAGATGAGTCTGGAGCAGCTGAGCAGGCACTGGCTTCTGAGGGTGTATTCAGACCTCAAAATTTGTATATCAAACCGACGACAGCTGCAAAACCAAAGACAAAAGCAACTTCTAAAACTAAAAAATTGATGCATGAGCCACGTGCACAGGCCTCTATGCCTAAAAAACAGATGATCAAAACGGCTGAAGACCTTAATACCTTGATCAGGAGTACCCATCCCTCTCCAGATAAGAGGTCTAGGCAAGACACTGACTATGAATCTTCAGATCAGGTTTCTGTTTATTCTGATTCCACTTTTGTTCAGGAATTATCTATTCCTCCCTATGAGGATTCTGATGCTGAGAAACATTGCGTACTTTGAGGGAACATTTTCACTGTGTGATTTAAGACTTTTCAGAATCAAAAAAGAGGCTCAGAGATTTCCTTCTTCTCCCTCAGCACAGGCCTTTAGCCATTCCCCCTGTCCTAGACATAATGGATGATGTGTTTTCAGAGTCAAGCTTGACCCCTGACTCCTTACCTCCGGCTCCCAGTAAGCCTGACAGATATTACAGGGTCCCTGACTCACATACATTTTTATTTAGAAACCCTTCTGCTGATCCTGAAACTATTTCACAGGGTCCAAAGGGAGTTAAGGCCTCAACAGCAAAAAATCCTACCCCCTCTGACAGAGATTCAAGGGCACTAGACAGATGGGGAAAAAAGGTTTATACATCTGCAACCTTGGCAATTAGGGCCTTAAATTGTCAATTTCATATGCTTATGTACCAACAACATGTTATGGGATTGCTGAAACAGAAAATTATGTTGATTTCAGAATGTGCAGAAAATAAAGAATTGCAGAAATTATTGCATGCAGCTGAACAAGTAGGAAAGCATCCTTTGCAATGTTGTTTTGATTCCTTAGAGGCCTCCTGCAGGGCCGCAGTTACTGGATCTGTGATTAGTAGGCATGCCTGGTTAAAGGAACAAAATTTGCCTGATCATGTTAAAGCTAAACTGCTAGATGCACCTTTATGGCATGATTCACTGTTTGGTATTAAGACAGAAGAGGTTTTAAAGAAAATGGAAGACAAAGCTAAGTCTATGCAAACTGTTAAAGACTTCTTACAAGTGCAGCCACCAAGATTCAGTAGACACTGGCCTACAAAAAATTGGTCCTTCCCTGTGTCAGACAGAGTTCAAAGGGGCAAATCCAGATGCCCTAAGGGTTCCAGATACCAGAGCTCAAAGGGGCAAATCCAGACGCCCTAAGGGTTCCAGATACCAGGTGCAAGATTCATACAGGTCAGAGCAATGGGATGCTTCCACCTCCAAATCTGGAGGAGATAAAGCGCAAACCTACAGAAAGCAATCCCATTGACTTCCCTCTGCCTACAACAAGCACTTATCTTTTGGTAGCACCCATCGGGGGAAAAGTAGCACTTTTTGCTCAAAATTGGCAGTTAATAACCCAGGACAAGTGGGTACTAAACATCGTATCACAGGGATACATATTCCATTTCCACACTCTGCCAATGGCAAATGGTTGGCCAGATCTGCCAAAAAATCAATGGGCAGAGGCACAGAAACAGGTTACGTCCCTCATGGATGTGGGGGCCATTCAGATAGTACCAGAACAGGAAAAAGGACAAGGTTTTTACTCAAGACTGTTCTTGGTACCCAGAAAGGCCAAGGCCTGGCGGCCAATACTGGATTTATCGATTTTGAACACATACCTGGACATTCCAAAATTCAAAATGCTGACTTTGTAGCAGCTTCTGCCCATGCTGGGCAAGAATGCCTGGCTGGTGACTTTAGACCTAAAAGAGGCATACCTGCATGTCCCAACAAGACAATCGTGCAGAAGATACCTCAGATTCAAGGCTGGCTTAATGCATTACCAATTCTCTGCACTGCCCTTTGGCTTATCTACTTCGCCCAGGGTCTTTACAAAGTGCCTGGCACCAGTAATTGCATTTTGCAGACAAAGAAATATACAAATATATCCTTACTTAGGCGACTGTCTCATTCAAGCAGAGAACAAGGACACTCTTCTTCGACAACTGGCATTTGTGAAAAGGCTTCTAACATGCCTAGGGTACACAATAAACGAAAAGAAATCACAACCTGTACCCTCTCAAAAGATAACATTCCTGGGTGCAAGCTTGAATACAACTGCCCAGATGGCTTACCTCACGCCAGACAAGCAAAGACAACTGACTACTTACTTCAAACTGATGGTAACAAAAACCCAGTCTTCTGCAAGACAAACTCTGCAGGCTTTGGGCTTCATGGCTTTCTGCATCCTACTGATTCCATATGCAAGACTGCATATGAGGAAACTTCAATGGTACCTAAAAAGTGTATGGAGTCAACATTCTCACAGTCTGGAAACAATGATTCCTCAAATTCCCTGCCTGCAACAGGAGTTTCTATGGTGGGCAAAGGCATATCACCAAGACATGGGACGGCCCTTCACTCTACCCTCTGCCAGCCAAACCTTAACAACAGACGCATCAGATTATACCTGGGGGGCCCACATGGCAGGAAGATGCATTCAGGGTATATGGACACCAAAACAAATGCATCTACATATCAACCACAAAGAGATGCTAGCTGTTCAAAATGCCCTAACAGCCTTCAAGGACTTACTTCATCTAGGACAACTACTGATAAAGACGGACAACACCACAGTCATGTGGTATATAAACAAACAAGGGGGCACACACTCCTACCCCCTTTGTAGATTAGCCATGGCACTGTGGGACACAGCTTTGACCTACCAAATACATCTTCAAGCTCAATTCCTGCCAGGAAAACAAACTGCTCTGGCAGACGATTTAAGCAGAAACCTTATGGATCCTCATGAGTGGAAACTAAATCCACAAGTCTTCAGCATGATAACAGAGAAATGGGGGAGCCCAGGCATAGATCTATTTGCCTCTCCTCACAATTATCAATTGAAAAGATTCTGCACAAGGGCTTATCACATTCAAGCATGGAAAGTGGACGCCCTATCCTTCAGTTGGAAAAACCTATCAGTTTACGCCTTTCCTCCTCTTCTTCTTCTCCCCAAGGTCCTCCTAAAAGTCAGACAAGAGAAACCGAAGATGATACTAATTGCCCTGGACTGCCCCCCCCCCCCCCCAACACTGGTACCCAATCCTAAGGAACTTGTCTCAATACCCAGCTTGGACCTTGCCTCAAAGACCACAGCTACTGTCCCAGCAAAACAATCAGATCCTGCACAATCAACTACAGACCCTGAACCTGGCAGCATGGCTGATCATGTAGTCATACAAGCAACACCTCTCAGTATAACTGTGATGGATGTCATTTTGGAAGCCAGAAGGCCTAGTACTAGAAAATCTTATGCTGACAAATGGAAGAGATTCTGTGCTTGGAATCAAGCACAAGGAACTGATACAGCAGAACCAAATATTCCTCAGATATTGCAATACTTAACTGAGATGCTTGACAAAGGCCTATCTTTCTCATCAATTAAAGTCCATGCCTCTGCCATTTCAGCTCATTACAATACAGAGCCACCAATCTTTTCTCATCCTTTATTAAAGCAGTATCTTAGAGGAGCCAAAATTTAAGGCCTCCTAGAAGATCACCATTGCCTGCATGGGACCTCAATTATGTGTTGGAAAAGCTCACCCTGCCTCCATTTGAACCAGCTGCTACCGTTTATATAAAGTTCTTATCATGGAAAACAGCTCTGCTACTAGCAATTACTTCAGCAATAAGAGTTTCAGAGCTACAGGCCCTCATGGCTGTTGAGCCTTTTATCATATTTTACTCAGACAGGGTGTCTCTGAGGACAAATCCTACTTTTGTGCTTAAGGTGGTCTCCAGTGTGGCTCTTAATCAAACAATTCATCTGCCAACTTTTTATCCAAATCCGCATAACAAGAGGGAGAGAATTCTGCATTCCTTGGACGTACACAGACAGCTAACATTCTACTTGAGCAGGACTAAAGCTCTAAGAAAAACTGAGCAATTACTAGTGACATATGCTGCAGGATCAGAAGGCAAGGCTATTTCAAAGCAGACAATTTCAAAGTGGATAAGCCACTGCATCCGTTTCTGCTATTTACACCATGGTAAACCTGTGCCCAAGGGCATTAGGTCTCATTTCACCAGAGCTGCAGCTCCTTCAGCAGCCTTTCTCAGGGGAGTACCAACTAAAGACATTCTAGAGGCTGCTACTTGGAGTTCTGTTCACACCTTTGCAAAGCATTATCATTTGCCTCTCTACTCTAAATCCAGGGCAGGCTTTGCCACTGCAGTTCTGCAGGGCCTTATAGCCGCTCCTAATACTGTTTAGCTCCAGCCTCCCAACCATAGCTTTGGAATTCTACCCAAATGTAATGACTGCAACAGTGAAACACAAAGAACATAGTACAGTTGTGTACACTTACCATAAATGTAAATGTTTGAGTGTATTCACTGTTGCAGTCCAGGTTACCCTCCTGCCATCCCCCTGTCATTCTGGAGTTTATCTTTCCTTCTCTATCTTCTACAATCAGTGTGGTGTATTTGCTTGTAGATGAAGGTAAAGTTTATATTGATGCATGTATGTATATATATATATATATATATATATATATATATATATATATATATTTATATACCTTTTTGGGGGCACCTGACATCGGGGGCAAGAAAAACTAAAGAAAATGGCGTCGGCTGCATGTTTTATACCCCTGACGACCTGACGTCATGGAAGAGGAGACGGCAACCAACGCAGGACCCAAGACTTTGGAATTCAGGCCAACTGAGGTCAACCTGCCAGCAGATTACCCAAATGTAATGACTGCAACAGTGAATACACTTGAATATCTACATTTATGGGAAGTGTACACAACTGTACTTTTGAGAGGTATGGGTGGAACACTGAAATCCTTTTATTTCCCAACCTTTTCATTCTTATAGTATCAATTCACCTGTGAAGAGACCCTCCTTGATGAGTCTTTAATATCCTTCCCTCTATCCCCTATTGAAGATGTTCATCATTCACACTACCTCAATGGCATATGAGTTTTGTGCATTCACAAACCCACAGTGGCAGATTTCCAGAGCTCAGAATAACCTCCTGTGACAGTCTGTGATAGGGGATTGGCTAGGCCCATCTCATCAGGGCAAGCCTAACCCTATTACAAAAAGTCAGTTATTCAGTCTTTCACAGGCAATTGTGGGACTCGCACAGTTGAATCTCTTCATCAGCCTTCACTGGTATATTTCAACTTCCGGCCTTGGATAACATCCCTTTGGGAACTTCTCTTCTTTATTATTATTTTAACTGATATGTCTATATATATATATATATATATATATATATATATATATATATATGTGTGTGTGTGTGTGTGTGTGTGTGTGTGTGAAGTTTTTAATTTACCTTTCCTGCTATTTACTGCTGAGGTTAATTCCTCTGGGAATTCTAACTTACTGCTGTGTTGTTTCCAGGCTTAGTAATGCTATTGAGCAGGTATGGGGCTTTTCTAAAGTGTTGTATGACTTGTACTGGAAAACTGAAGTTCTGTGGTGTCATTTGAATACTAGAAGTCTTGTTTCTGTTGTTTACCTGCTTCATTTGGAAGTTATAACAGAAAAATATTGCATTTTCACTTTTTTCTTCATTATGATATTTAACACTGTAACAGCTGTTTTTATCTTTTACTGCAAATAATTTTATTTGCATTTTTTGTGAAGATTTTTTTATCCATTTCTGACCGGGAATCTCAAAGGTAAATGCTTATTTATACCATTTTAAAAGCCTTTTATTTAATCTAAGTGCAAATATTTGATTTTGTCACGATTTGTACAAGTGAATTTTACTTGGTATTGTGACTGTGTGCTGTTGTTTATTACAGTGTGCAGATTATAGACCAAGGCATAGGACAAGTTTAATTCTTTCTGCTATATTTTATGCAGTATACCCATTTGTTGTATGCGGATATTGTTTATATTTTATTTTATTGCTGCCCTTGGTCTTTAATCATGTCAGTGTATTATTCTGGATGGCATTTTTCCCCTGACTTGATGATTCCTCGCTTCCAATCAAATCCATTTGCACCTAAAAAAAAAAGGAAGGAGAGGTCTGGGGTTAGAGACCTCTTGCCAGACATAATACTCTTTCCAAGATTATTTTGTCCTTTGGTGTAGTTCATAGTATAAACAGAGACTTTACCACATGACAGACTATCATGTTATTACCATGTATAGGGCTGATGTGGTGTCCTTACCTAAGAGTCTTTATTGTTGGCTAATCTCAGAGGCTATGCTCCTTTTCAGGGTGAGTATGTGACTACTGTCTCTAGAGATCAGTCTAACAGCACAGATTTTGATGGGACTTTGATGCAGACAGTAGTGAACACACAGAGTCCATCCAATCTGATTCTTCAGAAGGTGAACATGGTCAGAACCCTAAGCAAGTTTTTACCTCTCCACAGATGCTAGCTAGGTTTTGAGATGTATTTGACTGGAAGCAATCTAGAGCTATGCCAGACTACCAGAGTTTATGATCTTATTGAGTATGAGATTCCAAATGTTTTGGCTGTTACTCCTTTTGTTACTAGTATTAGAAATATCTGTAAAACTGCATGTAAAACCACTTTGGCTAGTGAACCAGTTCTAAAAAGGCTTTGAGGAAATAAAAGGTGTACTCTAATCTTTTCTCAGTTGTCAGCTGACCCCAGCTACACTTTCTGTAGCTGCCAACTCTACCAAGAGAACCTTGGCTTCTAATCCTACACCACTGGATAAAACTGGGATGTGGTTAGAATCTCAGGAAAAAAATAGTTGGCTCAGTCTGGTAATTTAGTCTTTATAATTTTAAATTATCAGGGCTTCATGTGCTTACAGTTTAGATGACTTTGCTGTATCTTTGCCTGCTGAGCAGAAGTGTTTTATGGATGAGATTGTTTCTAGTGCGACTCGGGTTTTGAAAAATGCTTTGAGGACTGTCTTGGAAAGAGAGGACACTATTTCTAGAAATGCAATTGCTTTTGTTTTACTTATTTAATGAAGCATACATTATAATGAGAATTTTCCTGAGGATTTAAAAATGAGATTTTGAATGCTCAATTGAGTTCTGAATGTGTGTTAGGTCCTGCTGCTACTTAGATTCTCAAACAATGGTATGATATGACTTTCGAGATGACTGCACATTGAGTAACAACTTAATTCTATCTTTCTCAGTGTAAAAATAGAAATCAGCATAGAAGGCCAGTGGACTTCTGTGTTTCTGGGAAATTTCTAACTGGCCAGTAAGTGCACTGCCTAGATGTCATGAAAAAAGAAATACAGTGGAACTGAAGGAAAATCAGCTACAAAAGGTGAGGAAAAAAACACTGACTGGGAAAAAGTATTACAGCTATTCAGCAAAAAACAGTGCAAGCTGCAGACAATACTTCCAGTAACCTAGAGGAAAGCATAAGACAACTGCACACAAACATGGTTAAAATAAACAAAACACTGATGGAGTATATCAATGCAAACAGCAAAAGGCTGGAAAAAATGGAAGAAGCTTTAAACAGAAATTCAGATGAGGTGGTAAAACTGCAAAAATCAGAGATCGAAATAATGAAAAGGCTGGCTGAATGAGATTGCTCAAGAAGAGATGGTTCAAAAAAATAATACAATTAGAGGACAGAGCACATAGAGACAACTTGAGGTTTTCAGCTGTACCAGAAATGGTGGAAGGAACAGACTGTATTAATTTTATGAAAGCACAAATAAGCAACTGGACTAGTATTCCACAGCAGGAGTTGTTAATTGAAAGGTCACATTGTGTGTGTGTTCCAAACCTGGTTATGAGAAAGCAGCCTACACCTTTAATAGTAAATATGCAATCCTACCAGCAGAAGGAGTTGATTCTGACAAATTGTGGCAGAAGGACAAAGTACTAAAAGTGGGAGACAGCAGAGTGTTTGTGGAGAATGATTACTCGTTGTACACCAGGCAGAAGAGGAGTAAATTTATCCCACTATTCAGGGAATGTCAAGAAGCAGGCATGAGATTCAAACTGCTGTAACCAGCTATCTTCAAAATATTCTTCCTTGGAGGGACAAAATCATTTTTGATGAAGTACATGCTAATGAGGAAATACAAAAGTTTGTCCAACAAAGTGAGCAGTGAAACAGAAGGCGATTATGTTTCTTGTTCTTCTGGTAATAAAGACAACAGGGAGTCTGTGCCAAAAATAATCACGAGAAAGAAGGGAGCACAAAAGTTGAGTAGAAGAATCGAGAGTATGTTGGAAATGAAGCAGAGACAGGATTTGGAGGATGGAGATGAACAAGAATAAAACCAGTAACTTGGAAATTGACAAATGTGGGGTTACAAAGCAGTAATTATATTTGTAAAATATGACAGAACAAGAAAATCTGAAAATATTGGACTTTTTTGGACTTGTGGGGGACTCTAAAGTATATGTCCTACTTCATGTCATTAATGATCAGGAAAATACTTAGGGGAGGGGAAAAGGGGGGAGAAAGTTAACTAAGTAAAACATTTTTTAATAGTACTATTTTTATAGTGTGTGATTTTCTTTGTATCCTATGAAGTAACGTTTTCTGAGTTTTTTAAGTGTTATGGGGATACTAATGTAAACAGAAGCACCTGTTTTTTTTTTCTTTCTCCCTTCTCTCTTTCTCCTTGTTCTAAGAAATGTAGGAACTGCAATGCTTAAAAAAAAAGAAAGAAAAATCTGGTTAGAGTACGACAGAAGAAAAATGAATGTGTTTTTTGCTCATTCTTGCATGGGGGAATGACTGGATTAAGGCCCCTATCTAGTAACATGTTTTAAGAGAAAGCAAGTAAATGAAAAATAATATTAAATATTATAAGGCTTTTTTTCTAGAAAATAAATGCATGCTTAGTAGCAATCCTGTTTCTGGCCCTTATGTCTCCATGGAGACAATCTGATAAGGAGAAATTGGCTAGAAAAAAAAAGAGAAATTGGCTGGGAGATAATGTTCTGCAAAAGCATTCTGGTGTTTTCCCAGCTGGGAGAGCTATAAATATAAGACAAAACTAGACAGCACTTGGTAGATTATTTTCTTGGTAGAAGCACAGACTGCACCATGCATCTTAGCATGGATAACCTTTCTTTTACGTTAACTCAAGTCTGTCAGCATGGCTGTCAGTTTGGGACATTTGTTCCTATAAGAATAAAACTTCAATATTTGAAGATGTACATAGTTTTGTGTGTTAGTATTTTATTTAATAGGTTTTAGGGGGGTATTGGGGTGTGTGTGTGTGTTTTTGACAGCTTTCAATAAAACAAAACATTTTATAAGATGTGGTATTGGCTCAAATAGATATAACAAGAAACAACTGTATAAACGTTCAACCTGCCAAACAGTGGAACTAGACATTTAAGAAAAAAGGTGTTGTACATAAAAGGTGGGAATGAAAACGTTTTAATACATTGATGCTTTCTGTAATGTATTTAAATGTCAATGGTCTCACAGATAAATACAAAAAAGAAAGACTGAACTATTTTAAAA
The DNA here is from genome assembly GCF_019279795.1 of Protopterus annectens. NCBI lineage: Eukaryota > Metazoa > Chordata > Ceratodontiformes > Protopteridae > Protopterus > Protopterus annectens. Next base: position 189,406,936 of record NC_056726.1, read on the forward strand.
ATGCAGAGTGCAAATAGCTGTGCTACAGAAGACACATTTGGAAAGAACTGAACATGTGAATTTGTTAAAGAAAGGTTTTCAGAATTGTTATTTAAAGGAATGCCTGGGACAAAGGAAAAGGGGAGTACTTGTATTTGCAAGAGGAGCTTCAATAGTGATAGAAGAGGATAAAAAGGATAATAATGGAATATTTGTAGTAATAAGGGTGTACTGACAAGGGAGGAAGATTACATAGCATGAATTCCACCTAAAACTGCTTTAATGGAGCTTAGGAAAATTATGGGAGAAATAATTAACTTTCAACAAGGAATATTACTTATAGGTGGGGACTGGAATTTGATTTGCATCATTGAAGATGTGTCAGGGGGCAGAAGGAAGTGTAAGAAAGGAGGGTAGACCTTTGAAGAAATTTATGAAAATATTTGGCATAGAAGATATGACATAGTACTTGGAGTTCAGAGTGAATTTGCATATTATTCCCCAAGATACAAAATCTAGGTTGGACAGAATTTACATTTCACAGTAACATGTGCATTTAATTGAAGATCTTAATAAGTACCCAATACCTATTTCAGATCATGAGCCAATAGTAACTAAAATAAAAATACAGGGTGATGAAATAAAAATGAGACACTGGCACTTTCCCACCTTCTTCTTTTTCTTTCGACTGTTCCCATTAGGGGTCGCCACAGCGGATCTGTTTCCATTTTTCCTGTCCTCTGCATCTTGTTCTGTCACACTAACCACCTGCATGTCCTCTCTCACCACATCCATAAACTTTATCTTAGGCCTTCCTCTTTTCGTCCTACCTGACCGCTTCATCCTTAGTATCCTTTTCCCAATATACCCAGCATCCTTCCTCAGCACATGTCCAAACCAATGCAGTCTCACCTCTCTGGCTTTGTTTCCAAACCATCCAACCTGGGCTGACCCTCTAATGTACTTATTCCTAATACTGTCTACCCTCGTCACACCCAGTGCAAATCTTAACATCTTTAACTCTGTGACATCCAGCTCAGACTTCTGCCTTTTTGTCAATGCCACTGTCTCCAACCCATATAACATAGCTGGTCACTACCCTCTTGTAGACCTTCCCTTTCACTCTTACTGGTACTCATCTGTCATACATCACTCCTGACACTCTTTTCCACCCACTCCACACGTCCTGTGCTCTCTTCTTCACCTCTTTTCCACACTCACCATTACTGTGAACTGTTGCTCCCAAGTATTTAAACTCATCCACCTTCACCAACTCTACTCCCTGCATCCGCACCATTCCTGTGTCCTCCCACCTATCTGTTAAAAAGAGAGGAATTTAAGGAATGGGTAGTGGAAATTATTAAGGAGCTATTAGAGAAGATATAAGTTTCTTCTGAAAATACAGCTAGGGAGTGGGATAAAATTAAAGTGGAGTTTAAAAATAGGTTGGAAATATCATATATGAAAACATTATTTTCCAGTATGACTTCTATAAACATGGCAATGAGATCTATTTTTTGATCTGTATATTGACTGTGCTTAGTAAGATATTGTTTAACTTTGACACGCTTGGAAGCAGCAGGAAAAAAACTGATGAAGATCTGGAGGGATTTGTTTAATAGTACTTTAAGAGGAGGAGAAGTACCAACACACTTTCTTTATATATTGAAAGAGATTAAGACCCATTTATACACTCAAAAGAATTTTCTTATTCACTGTTGTACCAATATTAAGTCAAACAAATATGACTTCTGTAGTTTGTTGTTATTCACTGTTGTGAATGTTATCTCATGAGCATTGCAAATATGACTTCTATAGCTTAATATTACTAGTGCATATATCGAGTGTTCATAGGTAAGTGCTAGGCTATCTAATCTATCCCCAGCATGGCCTGTTTATTATTGTATTAGGTTCAAGTCGCTAGAGAGAGTGATTCTGAGGATCCTGTTTGAGGTGGCTTACGTCCAGTAGTTCAGGGTTTGACATGGCCTTTAGGTCAGAGAATACCTCTTGAGAAGAGACGTGTTTAACTGACTAGTGTTTGGGCCCTTAATCCTGTTGGTGAGGGTACTTCTGTGTCTCTTCTAGTTGTTGATAGATTTCATTTCCTGACTTTGGCTATGGGGTTATCAAAGGAGAGCACATGCTATTTACTAAGTACCCAGGTCATTACTTTCTTCTTCTGTACTTAGTGGACCATCTATGTGGTGAAGTTTGTAGGTACTTTGTTTTTCCCAAATGTGCATCCATGGCTTTGCAGACCAAGCAGTCAAACTTATTATGCACTAGCTCGAGCATATCTGAGAGTCTGCTTGTTGTAAAGTATTATGGCCGGGGTCACCAGGACTGGCTTCCTCTCTTTTGAGGATTATATATGGGTATGTCAGAAAAACTGAAAAGTTAATAACTGTGGTAAACAAATACGACTCGCCCGCGACTTTCCATTGACTACCACCAGAATTATCGCTGGAGTGCATCGGTTCTTCTGGAGGCTGTGTTTCCCACGCTACGGACCGACGACTCCGCTTTGATCATCACTCCGCCCCGAGCCTGCTCTGGTGCGGTGAACCATGCTGCAGCCCCTGCTCCTCATGTCTATGTTCCCTCAGGCCTACACACGTCCTAAGTGGCTAAAAGTCTCACCCCTCACCTCCCAAGCTTGCCTCTCAGCCCACTACTGATAAACTCTTTAGTCAGAGATTGGCTTGCTTACCTGTTGCTCAGGAGGCTCCCCATCCCATCCTGACAGAGGATTCCCAGCCTCCTTCTGACATCCTGAGCTCCAGGGTTGAGCACCCTTCACCCAAATGTCTCCTGAAGCTCTGATCTGATGACTCACTCAGGATACCCAGGAAGAGTCCTTCCAGGCCTACGAGGATCAGATTAGGAGGATTCTATCCCTCTGCCTCTCTCCTTCCCTGAGGGGATTGGGGAAACTCCTCCACCTTATGAGAGCACTTTCAGTGTGGGCAGGCCCAC